>NC_053428.1:71998897-72298897 GCF_007990345.1 Gossypium hirsutum
TATTCTTCAACAATCCTTCATTGATGCCAAAACATATTCGGCTAAGAAATGGCAATTTTAGCAACCTTCGATTTAGTACTTACTTTTACCATATCAATAACTATTCTTATCATGTGCAGTAATTCGGTCATGCATACACAAAAAATCAATTGGAGACCTATCAACCAACAACATTCGGCACCTTCATCACCATTCACAAGCATGTATATTCAAAAACAACAAACTCACATTCGGCCTAGTCATAACAAGTGCCATTCTTTTATAGTTCAAACCTCCTCTATCATATTCACCTAATTTAACATGAAAACAAACTCACCTTTCTCATCCAAAAACAAAAACAACCATTTTTGAACACTTTCTCATGACGATTGTATGTTACAAAAAGATCAAGATGAACATGGCTATTTAGACTCAAGTCATTATAAAAATGCAGCACAGGACATCAACATACCTTAGTCTAGCAAACCACATAGCCGATTTTCTCAAGCTTTCCCCTTCCTTCTTTCCTCTATTCGGCCAAAGATGTTCAAGAATGAAACTTTTTTTTGTTTCTTTCTTCAATTCACGGCAACAGGGGGGTATGGATGAGACATATTTTTTTTTTTCATCACCCTTCCTTTCATTATTTATCACCATGCTCATTATTTTATTTTTCTTAACATACATCACTAGCATAAATGTTGGAGACATGTTTCACCCATAGCATGGCCGGCCACTATGCTTTAGTTTGGCTAATTTGACATGCAAGGACAAACTTTCCCACTTTAATACTATTTGGTCCTTACTTATTTACCTATCATAATTTCCAAGTCTTTCAACTAGATCTTTCAAGCAAATCACATTCCTAATATAAAATTAAAACATCAAATTTTTGTACAATATATCACACATATAAGATATGCAAATAAATTTTAACTAAATTTTATGACTCGTTTTGTGGTCCCGAAACCACATTCCGACTAGGGTCGAATTAGGGCTGTCACAATCTCCCCCACTTAAGAATTTTCGTCCCGAAAATCTTACCGGTAAATAGGTTTGGTATCGTTCTTCATCGAGCTCTCAGTTTCCCAAGTAGCTTCCTCGATCCCGTGTTTGAGCCATAACACCTTCACAACGGAACCCTTTTGTTTCGCAACTCCTTCACTTCACGAGCTAGGATACGCATCGGTTCTTCTTCATAACTCATATCGGCTTGAATTTCAACCTCTGATGGGCTAATTATGTGCGATGGATCAGATCGATAGCGTCGAAGCATCGAAACATGAAAGACATCGTGAATCTTTTCAAGCTCAGGGGGAAAATTAATCGGTATGCAACTGGTCCAACTCGTTCGGATACTTCGTACGGCCGATGAATCTCGGACTCAATTTGCCCTTACGACCAAATCTAAGCACCTTCTTCCAGGGTGAAACTTTGAGAAATACTTTATCTCCAACCTGATATTCAATGTCTTTTCTTTTCAAATCCGCATACGACTTTTGACGATCCGAAGCGGCTTTCAAACTTTCGCGAATTACCACTTCTGCTGGCATCTTAATCAAATCAACCCCAAAATTTTACTTTCCTAAGTTTAGTCCAAAATAATGGGGTACGGCACTTGCGACCGTATAAAGCTCGTAAGGTGCCATCTTAATGCTTGATTGAAAGCTATTTATAAGCAAATTCAATCAAAGGCAAATATCTTTCCCATGAACACAGAACTCTAAGACGAACATCTCAACATATCTCGAGTATCTGAATTGTTCGTTCAGATGACATCGGTTTGGGGGTGAAAAGCAGTGCTGAAATGCAGCTTGGTACCAAAGCTTCTTGCAATTCTTCCAAAATCGCGATGTAAATCTTGGGTCTCTATCTGACACAATAAAATAGGTACTCCATGTAATCTCACAATCTGAGAAACGACAATTCAGCTAGTTTATCCAATGAAAAATCCGTACGCACGGGGATAAAGTGAGCCGACTTAGTCAGTCGATCGACAACAACCCAAATCGCATCCTTCTTACTTGCTGACAAGGCAGCCCGGACACAAAGTCCATTGTGACTCGATCCCATTTCCACTCGGTATCATGATCGCTGAAGTAATCCTGAAGGCACTTGATGTTCTGCTTTCACTTGTTGACATATTAAGCATCTCGAAACAAAGTCAGAGATGTCTCGTTTCATACCATGCCACCAAATTGACGTTTAGATCGTTGTACATTTTAGTACTACCCGGGTGGATAGACATTCGCCACTATGAGCCTCATTCAAAATCATGAAGTAAGTTCCGATTCCTTGGAACACACAAACGACTTCTAAACCTCAACAATCATCATCATCCATTCGAAACTCCGATTCCTTGTTCAGAACACACTCAGCCCGTTTGCAACCAATTCATCATCAACTTTCTGGGCTTCACGAATTTGATGAATCAACAATGGTTTGGCTTTTAATTCAGCTACTAACACATTGTCGGGTAGAACAGACAAGTGCACATTCATCGCTCGTAAAGCTAACAGCGATTTCCGACTTAGGGCGTCCGCAACCACATTAGTCTTTCCCGGGTGGTAATCAATGACAAGTTCCTAATCTTTCACAACTCAAGCCAACGTCTTTGTCGCAGATTTAAGTCTCTTTGAGTCATCAAATATTTGAGACTTTTGTGATCCGAAAATACATGGCACTTCTCACCAAATAAATAATGTCGCCATATTTTTAAAGCAAATACGATGGCAGCTAGTTCGAGGTCGTGGGTCGGATAATTTCTCTCGTGTGGCTTCAATTGTCTCGACGCATAAGCCACAACTCGACCTTCTTGCATCAACACGCAACCCAACCCAAGTAGGGATGCGTCACTTTAAATGACAAACTCTTTGCCTGATTCGGGTTGTACTAAAATTGGAGCTTCAGTCAAATGAGTTTTCAGTTGATCGAAGCCTTTCTGACATTTCTCCGTCCATTCGAACTTAGCATCCTTTTGAAGTAGCTTCGTCATTGGTGTGGCTATCATCGAGAAACCTTTGATAAATCGTCGTATAACCGGCGAGTCCCAAAAAGCTCCGAACCTCAGTAATATTTCTCGGAGGTTTCCAGTTAAGTATGGCTGAGATTTGTTCGGGTCAACTCGAATACCCGATGCGGATACCACATGACCCAAGAAGCTAACCTCTCTTAACCAGAACTCACACTTACTGAACTTAGCATATAACTTCTTATCCCGCAAAACTTGCAACATTAATCTCAAGTGTTCAGCATGTTCAGTCTCATCTCTTGAATAGACCAAGATGTCATCAATGAACACAACTACGAACCGATCCAAATATGGTCTGAAGATCCGATTCATCAAATCCATAAATACCGCAGGGGCATTAGTGAGCCCAAACGGCATCACTAAGAACTCGTAGTGACCGTACCTCGTTCTGAAAGCAGTTTTGGGTACGTCCGAATCTCGAATCCGCAACTGATAATAGCCCGATCTCAAATCTATTTTGAGAACACTGAGGCTCCCTTCAGTTGGTCGAACAAATCATCGATGCGCGGCAACGGATATTTGTTCTTTATCGTCACTTTATTCAGTTGACGATAGTCAATGCACAACCTCATGGTTCCGTCCTTCTTTTTCACGAACAATACTTGTGCACCCCAAGGTGAGAACTTGGTCGAGCGAAACCTCTATCCGTCAATTCTTGCAACTGAGCTTTCAACTCTTTTAACTCGGTGAGTGCCATACGATACGGAGCTATCGAAATTGGCGTAGTTCCAGGTACAAGCCCAATACCAAACTCTATCTCCCGAACAGGTGGCAAACCCGGTAACTCTTCAGGAAAAACATCTGGATATTCACAAACCACCGGCACAGATTCGGGTTTCTTTTCTAACTCTTTGTCATCAAGTACATACGCAAGGTATGCTTCGCACCCTTTTCTCACATATTTCTGGGCCAACATTGCTGATATTACAGCTGGCAACCCCTTCAAATCCGTAGACTCAACTCGGATTACCTCGTTATTTGCGCACCTCAAATCAATAGTCTTGCTTTTCAATTTACAACCGCATCATGCGCGGTCAGCCAATCCAAACCAAGAATAACATCAAATTCATCAAACGGCAAAGCATCAAGTCCGCCGGAAAACAAGAACCTCGAATTACTAGGGGACATCTCTTACACACTTTGTCGACAAGCACATAACGACCAAGGGATTTGACACCCGAATTACGAACTCAGTAGACTCAACAGGTAGAGTCTTACTGGATGCTAAGGTTTCACATACATATGAATGAGTAGAGCCAGGGTCAATCAATGCAATCACATTAGTATCAAAGAGAGTGAAGGTACCAGTGATGACGTCAGGGGAGGATGCCTCCTCTCGTGCGCGGATGGCATATGCTCTAGCAGGAGTGCGGTTCTCGGCTCAAACAGCCGTATCAGAGGCCCCTCTCTGACTACCACCCCTACCTCCTAAAATTCTCGGTGGTCTACTTCTAGTTGTCACTCCACTAGGTCTTGCACCTTGAATCTTATTCTTCTCATCCAGCTCCGTGCAATCTCTAGTGAAGTGGTCCTTCGAACCGCATCCATAACAGGCCCTGTTAGTAGACTTACCCCAACATTCACCTAGGTGTCGTCTTCCGCATTGGGGACATTCAGGTTTCTCTAGACGATTATTGCCCACACTAGCTACCGAAGTAGCTCGGGAGTCCGTCGATGGTCTTGCTCTGATGGAAATTCCCACAGTCGTCCTCGACTTATTAGTGTCCTCCCTGAACTTCTTTACGGCTGATAACGGGGCTTTACCCGTCGATCTTTTACGGTAGTCTCTAGCTTCAAATTCAGCCTTCTTCTTCTCCTTTCCAAGTTCTTCCGCCTTGCAGGCTCGTTCGACTAGTGTTACGAATTCTTTTATTTCCAAAATACCCATTAGTAGCTTTAAATCCTCATTCAATCCTTCTTCGAATCTTTTGCACATAGCAACCTCATCAGCTACACACTCCCGGGCATACCTACTGAGTCTTACGAATTCATGTTCGTATTCAGATACTGTCATACGGCCTTGCTTGAGTTCCAAGAATTCCTTACGCTTTTGATCAATGAACCGTTGACTAATATATTTCTTTCGAAATTCCGTCTGAAAGAAGTCCCAAGTTACTCGTTCGTTCGGGACTATGGAAATCAAGGTCCTCCACCAATAGTAGGCTGAGTCTCGCAACAAAGATACAGCACACTTTAGACATTCGTCAGGTGTGCATGACAGTTCATCGAACACTCGAATGGTGTTATCAAGCCAGAACTCGGCCCTTTCAGCATCATCAGTAACTATGGCCCTGAACTCCTCAGCCCCGCGCTTCCTAATCAAGTCTACAGGTGGCTTACTCAGCCTCACAGGATCAGTGACTGATGGCATTACGGGCTCTTGGGGTGGATTATTCAAATTCGGGAATTGTTGGACAGCCGGATTGGTTCGGGCATATTGCGCGACCCACTCATTCATCATGGTAAAGAAGGCTTGTTTAGCCCCCTCACCTTGATTATTCGCAGATGACTGAGGTTCAATAGGCGGTGTCCCTTGTGCAGGAGCAGCCGCTACACTTTCAACGTCATCCGCTAAGATTCTTTCTACACCGGGATCCATTTACTAATCAAAACATAAATTTTAACCGTCAGAAGTCATCACACAGTTAAACATTAACATTCGGCATGTATAGCTAGACTCATACGTGCTATGGTAGTCCTAGAACCGACTAAACCATAGCTCTGATACCAATCAAATGTAACACCCCGAACCCGAGACCGTCGCCGGAGTCGAACACGAGGTGTTAACAGACTTCAAAACACTTATTAAAATTTTTCCAGACAAGCTGTCAATCTGCGTACTAGTCGCTTTAAAAATCATATCTTGAGCTCTGGAACTCGAAATCCAGTTCCGTGAATTTTCCCCGAAACTAGACTCA
Organism: Gossypium hirsutum; assembly: GCF_007990345.1. NCBI lineage: Eukaryota > Viridiplantae > Streptophyta > Magnoliopsida > Malvales > Malvaceae > Gossypium > Gossypium hirsutum. Next base: position 72,004,826 of record NC_053428.1, read on the forward strand.
TATTTCCATCTACATATTTTTTTCTAGAATTTTTGGTCGGGCCAATTAGTACAGTTTATTAGTCAAAGTCTCCCATGTTACTGGGGTCGACTACGCTGACCTTTGCGCATTACGACCTGGATATCTCCCTGTACAGAGCTTCAATACTGATGCCATTTGTATATAGAAACTAGACTCAGATAGGAACCTATACATATATGGTATGACTCCTAATTATCTCTGGTTAATTTATAATGAATTTCCAAAGTCGGAGCAGGGAATCCAGAAACCGTTCTGGCCCTGTCCCACGAGAACCTGATTATCTCTTAACATACTGTCCATATGATCTTTTCGTTACTTCTATATGAAAATAGACTCATCGAACTTCGATTACATAATTTATTCATCAATTAATTCCACTCCTACTATTTTTAGTGATTTTTCAATCTCATGTCACTGCTGCTGCCAGCATCTGTTACGAAAGCAACTATGCCCACTTCGTGTTTACTCCTTGATCTAACTAATAATTCATCATGCATATCACAAATTATGATCATGACTAACCATGCCAAAGGCTAATCATTGTCAAACTTCCCCCTACTACACTATTGCCATATCATGAATTTTAACACCAAAATAATCAACCATGACGTATGGCATAAAAAGGTCGAATTATCAAGATTTGCGACCTAACGTATGAATCCAAACCCAACCGAACATTTATGCTATTTTCGCATGGCTAAAAGATTACATACCAAAGTTCAAACACAACATAATAGCCTATACATGCCTAAATGTTCTCCTAAGCCAACTAAGAAGAAAGTACCAAAACTTGCTATCCGGTGTGATGACTTCGATGACGGCCCGACCACGAAAAAGGAGATGAGTCCAAGAAACCTAGAATAGGTAACAAGGAAACACCGAGTGAGTTTATAACTCAGTAAGTCATAAGCAATACACTACCATCCATTAATAACATTATCACAAGAGGAAACAAAATGGAACGAGGCTAGTTACTCCATCCATACCGAACCATACCATAGTTCCTCCGACCTATCGGTTCAATCTCATACCAAATCATGCATTCACATTCCATATACTCATCAATAGAATATTCGAGGCATTTTCATAAATCATTTTATTTTCGTTACAATCATACAACTAAACGGCCTTTCACCCATTCCACGATAAATCTTATGTACGTGACTTCAAGTATATTCGTCACATGGGTTCAAACTTACCAAGCTCAACTCCAAATATAGACATAGCACCTATTAGCCATGAGCTCAAGATACTTACCCGATCCGCTGTCCGTGATTGACTCAATAGTGTCGCACACTTAGTGTCCATAATGATTCAAGAACATATTAAGTCCGCACACTCAGTGCTATATAATCAGCTCGCACACCTAGTGCTACATAATCAAACTCGCACACTTAGTGCTACATAGTCAAACTCGCACACTTAGTGCTACATAATCAAACTCGCACACTTAGTGCTGCACAATTTAAACCCGCACTCTTAGCGCCAATCTCATGGTCATACTTGTTTATACCCGCACATTTAGTGCCGAGATCAACAACTCAATACATCTCACCACTTTTCTTTTCATTCAACACTTTCATCATCACATACGTACATGCATATATATATATTTATTCATTCCATTCAGCATCATTACATAGACGTTATGACCATTTGAATTAATACCAACTATATGATTAATGACTTACTTTATGTTGGGTAAAATAATTCCGAGTCGGCTACTCGATGACCTTCGATTTCCCCTTGTTGGACGCCTCTCCTTTAGGTTCTTGAGCTTAAATAATACAAATAAGAGTATTCAATATTTAACCCAATAACATGAATTTATTTATCACATTCGGCAATCACATATCATTAAATTTTCAAACCAAAATGTCATTATATGACCACATATACACATATCCATATACTTAAGCTCAATAATTATAATGTAATATCATGTACCCACTTTAAGTATACTGCCGAATATACTTAATCATACATACACCTAACCAAAACAATTTCCTAAAATCTTTATATCATTTATACACTAAGCCGAATACTCTCACCAAGTTCACCTATATTCTTCAACAATTCCTTCATTGATCAAACACATATTCGGCTAAAGAAATGGCAATTTTAGCAACCTTCGATTTAGTACTTAACTTTTACCACATATCAAATAACTCATTTCCTTACTCATGTGACCACGTATATTCGGTCATGCATACACACATAAAATCAATTTGGAGACTCTGTCAATCCAACATACATTCGGCACCTTCATCCACCATTCTACCAAGCATGTAATATTCAAACACAACCAAACTCACATTCGGCCCTAGCTCATAACAAGGTAGCTGATTCTTTTTATAGTTCAAACACTCCTCTATCATCATTCACCTAACTTTAACATGAAACAACAAAACTCACCATTTCTCATCCAAATAACATGAACAACAACCATTTCTTGAACACTTTCTCATGACCGATTGCTTATGTTACCAACAAGATTCAAGATTTGAACATGGGCTATTTAGAACTCAAGTCAATTACTAAAACATGCATGCATCTCAAGGACAACATCAAACATACCTTAGTCTAGCAAACCACCATAGCCGATTTTCTCAAGCTTTTCCCCTTCCTTTCTTTCCTCTATTCGGCCAAAGATGTTCAAGAATGAACACTTTTTTTTTTTGTTTTCTTTCTTCAATTCACGGCAACAAGGGGGTATGGATGAGACCATATTATTTTTTTTCATCACCCTTCCTTTCATTATTTAATCACCATGCTCATTATTTTATTTTTCTTAACATACATCACTAGCATAACATGTTGGAGACATGTTTCCACCCATAGCATGGCCGGCCACTATGCTTTAGTTTGGCTAATTTGACATGCAAGGACAACACTTTCCCACTTTAATACTATTTGGTCCTTACTTATTTACCTATCATAATTTTCCAAGTCTTTCAACTAGATCCTTTCAAGCAAAATTCACATTCCTAATATAAAATTAAAACATCAAATTTTTGTACAAGTACTATCACACATATAAGATATGCAAATAAAATTTTAACTAAATTTTATGACTCGGTTTTGTGGTCCCGAAACCACATTCCGACTAGGGTCGAATTAGGGCTGTCACATTCTCGGTATGGATTGGTTGACCGTACATGATGTAATTGTGAATTGTAAAAGAAAGACTATTGATTTGAGATGTGCAAATGATGAGATAATCCGAGTTGAGTCTACTAATTTGAACGGGTTACCAGTAGTAATATCCTCGATGTTGGCTCAAAAATATGTAAAAAAGGGGTGTGAAGCATATCTTGCGTACGTACTTGATAGTAAAGAGTCAAAAAAGAAACTTGAATCAGTGCCAGTGGTTTGTGAGTATTCGGATGTTTTTCCTGAAGAGTTACTGGGATTACCATTTGTTCGAGAGGTAGAGTTTGGCATTAAACTTGTACCTGGGACTACACCAATTTCGATAGCTCCGTATCGTATGGCACCAACCGAATTGAAGGAATTGAAAGCTCAGTTGCAAGAGTTGACGGATAGAGGTTTCGCTCAACCAAGTTTCTCATCTTGGGGTGCACCAGTATTGTTTGTGAAAAAGAAAGACGAAACCATGAGAATATGCATCGACTATCGTCAATTAAATAAAGTGACAATAAAGAACAAATATCCCTTACCATGTATTGATGATTTGTTTGATCAGCTGAAGGGAGCCTCAGTGTTTTCAAAGATAGATTTGAGATCAAGTTATTATCAGTTGCGAGTTCGAGACTCAGATGTGTTTAAAACTACTTTCAGAATGAGATACGGTCACTACGAGTCCTTAGTGATGCCGTTTGGGCTCACTAATGCCCCTGCGGTATTTATGGAGTTGATGAATCGGATCTTCAGATAGTATTTGGACCGGTTTGTAGTTTTGTTTATAGACGACATTTTCATCTATTCGTGAGATGAAACCGAACATGCTGAGCACCTGAGAATAGTGTTGCAGATTTTACGGGACAAGCAGTTATATGCTAAGTTTAGTAAATGTGAGTTCTGGTTGAGAGAAGTTAGCTTTTTGGGGCATGTTGTATCCGCATTGGGTATTCGTGTTGATCCGAGTAAAATATCAGCCATACTTGATTAGAAGCCTCCTAGAAATGTTACTGAAGTTTAGAGCTTTTTGGGACTTGCCGGTTACTACAGACGATTTGTAAAGGGTTTCTCAATGATAGCCACACCAATGACGAAGCTACTTCAGAAAGATGTTAAGTTCGAATGGTCAGAAAAGTGCCAGAAATGTTTCGACCAACTGAAAACCTATTTGACTGAAGTTCCAGTGTTAGTGCAGCCCGTATCTGGCAAAGAGTTTGTCATTTACAGTGATGCGTCCTTACATAGGCTGGGTTGTGTATTGATGCAAGAAGGTCGAGTTGTAGCTTACGCTTCAAGGCAATTGAAGCCACATGAGAAAAACTATCCGAACCATGATCTCAAATTAGCTACCATCGTATTTGCTTTGAAAATATGGCGACACTACTTGTTTGGAGAGAGGTGTCATGTATATTCGGATCACAAAAACCTCAAATATTTGATGACTCAAAGAGATTTGAATCTGAGACAAAGACGTTGGCTTGAATTGTTGAAAGATTACGGGCTTGTCATTGACTATCACCTGGGAAAGGATAACGTGGTTGCTGATGCTTTAAGTCACAAGTCACTGTTTGCTTTGCGAGCGATGAATGTACACTTGTCTGTTTCATCCGATAATGTGTTAGTAGCAGAATTAAAAGCCAAACCATTATTGATTCATCAAATATGTGAAACTCAAAAAGTCGATGATGAATTGGTTGCTAAACGAGCTAAATGTGTTTCGAATGTGGATTCAGAGTTTCAAATTGACAACAATGATTGGTTGAGGTTCAGAAGTCGATTGTGTGTTCCAATAAATTCGAAACTTATTTCGATGATTTTAAGCGAGGCTCATAGCAGCCGAATGTCAGTTCACCTGGGTAGTACAAAAATGTACAACGATCTGAAACGTCAGTATTGGTGGCATGGTATGAAAAGAGACATTTCTGATTTTGTCTCGAAGTGTTTGATATGTCAACAAGTGAAAGCGGAACATCATGATACCCGAATGGAAATGGGATCAAGTCACGATGGATTTTGTATCTGGGTTGCCATTGTCACCAAGCAAGAAAGATGCAATCTGGGTTGTTATTGATAGATTGACAAAGTCGGTTCATTTTATTCCCGTACGTATGGATTATTCACTTGACAAGTTAGTCAAACTGTATGTTTCTCAGATTGTAAGGTTACACGGGGTACCTACTTCTATTGTGTCGGATAGAGATCCAAGATTCACATCGCGATTTTGGAAGAAATTGCAAGAAGCATTGGGTACCAAGTTGCATTTTAGCACCGCTTTTCATCCCCAGACTGATGGTCAATCCGAGCGGATAATTTAGATACTCGAGCATATGTTGAGATGTTGCATCCTTGAGTTTAGTGGTTCATGGGAATGGTATTTTCCTTTGATTGGATTTGCTTACAACAATAGTTTTCAATCAAGCATTAAGATGGCACCGTACGAGGCTTTGTATGGCCGTAAATGCCGTACACTATTGTTTTGGATCGAGCTCAGTAAAAGTAAAATCTTCAAGGTTGATTTGATTAAAGATGCCAAACAGAAAGTAAAAGTGATCCCTGAAAGTCTGAAAGCAGCTTCAGATCGTCAGAAGTCATATGCGGATTTAAAACGAAAAAACATTGAGTATCAGGTCAGAGACAAAGTATTTCTTAAAGTTTCTGTGACAGCCCTAAAGTGACCCTAGTCGGAAAGCGGTTTCGGGACCGCTAAACCGAGTCACCAAATTATTTGAATATGATATTTATTGTCTAAAATAAATGTGTGAAAATTTTAAGCTTCGATTTAGTAAATTGCATGTGAATTTAGTCAATAGGACTTATGTGTGACATTTTTGAAATGTGATAGATCAAAACATAAGGACCTATTAGTGCATATTGAAAAAGGGGGGGACTTGCATGTCAATTTCCCCCCATCTAGTAGTGGCCGGCCATGACATTAGGATGGACAAAGGGTGATGGGCAAAACATGTCATAGATATGTTGTGTTGGTGCATCATGGGAGGAAACAATAAAATAAAGAGCATGGGCAATAAATATTAGTGTTAGTAGGATGAGAAACAAAAAAAAAGAAAGGATATGTGTGATTGTCCCCCCACCATTGCCGTGAGTTGAAGGAAAGAAAAACAAAAAAAAGTGTTCATCCTTTGGTTCATCCTTGGCCGAAAATTTTAAGGAGGAAGGAAGAAGAAAGGTTGAAGAGGTTCGGCCATGCATGTAACTAGGCTAAGGTATGTTTGATGATGTTCCATGAGATGCATGCATGTTTTAGTTGTTAGCTTGAGTTCTACCTAGCCCATGGTCTAAATCTTGCTATGTGATGGAAATGACACTCGGCCATGGATGCATCATTCTTGCTTGGTGTTGATGTTGTGTTGGTGAGATATCAAGTTATTTTTGTGACCAAGTTGAGATTTGAATTTTTGGAATGAGTAAGGTTTTCGGCTATGGTAAATATAAGGGTGATGGATGTTGTGTCATGCTAAATCTAGATGAACAATGTTAGTGCTTATATCTCGATATTCATGAGTTTCTTTCTTGGTTTTACCTCAAACCCATGAAGTATTTTAATCGGTGTTGTTAGAGGTTTCGGTCATGGGATTATAAGCTTGTTAGTTTTGATGATGAAATTGATGCCTTGCAAGGGTAAATGGTGTCTTGATGCATTCGGCCATGGTAGAAAGTAGATGTGAAATGGTAGTAAGATAAAATGCAAAATCTTAGTATTTGATTACTAGTGTATAAATGCGTATTAGCCGAGTTTTGAATTTGAAACGAAACGGTATATAACCAATACAAGTAACCATACTTGTGGGAAGTATTAAGCATATAATTGGCCTCAACATATACATGCATACTCGGCCACATGAGAAGATTAGTGTTGCATGCATTCGGTTAGAGGCAAGCATATTGATGCCTTTATCTTGGTTAGGACAATCGGCTAAAAGGGAGTGTGGGTTAATATGTTGAGTTGATGCATGATTTCACATGTATGTGACTTTAATGTCTAATGTATAAATATGGGCTAAGTGCCTTGTGTTCCTCTTTTCGATGCTCAAATGATTAAATCAATTTATTTGTTCCATTAAGCTCAAGAGCAAAGAGGACCAAATTTGGATAAATGAAAGGAAAAAGTGATCGAATAGCCGCCGAAATCGTTCAACAACATCCGAGGTAAGTTTTAAGTGATTAAACGTTGAGTAAATTCAATTATAATAGGACATGATGAGTTGATTTAATAAGATATGATGTGGCCATGATATGTTCTAAGCTCAAATGGTAAGTTCTTAAGTGTTTGAGCTTGGGAATTTAAGGGTAATTTGAAATAGTCTGCTTAGGACAGCAGCAGTAACGTGAATTTAGAAAATCACCATAAATTTATGGATTTGAATTAGAGGCTGAATGAGACATGAAATTAAAGCTTAATGAGTCTAGTTTCTTATAAAAGAAACTGTGTAAACAAAGGAATTTCCGATAATGAGATACTTAAAGTTGTGTCAGACAGTGCAGAATGGCACTGTAATCCTTTGTTCTGTTTTTAGAAAATCATTATAAATTGTACAAAAATGGTTATAAGATAAAATTTATATGCTTAGACTCCTTAATGAGTCTAGTTTCAAATGAAATCAAATACAACACATTTTGAATTCTGTAAAATGAGAAATTTGATTCGTAGTGAAGAGTGGTCAGATTAGTCAAACAGTGAAATAGGGGAAACTTTAAGAAAAATCTGGTATTGATTCGCCAAACCTAAAATTCTGAAAATTTTATGGATGGAAGATATACGAGTCTATATTCAGGAAAAATTAACGGAAAGTGATTTGGAGTTTTGTAGCTCCAGTTATAAATAATTTAGTGACTATTGCTCAGGAAAAACAGCTTGTGCTGAATTTGAGATTGTGTTGTAAACCTTGATAAACTTGTTTTAGTTGCTCATAAGCTATTGATTAAACCCATACGTGAATTCTAAATTGTGATATTGGAAAATGATAGATGTATATTCAGCCAAGACAGTGTGTATGCGTGAAAGTATATGTGGTATGTGAAGTATATTTGGATAATTGTGATGTGAATACATGAAAATCTATATTTTGATTTAGGATTCGATGTGATGAATGTGAAAGTGTATATATGTGATAAGGCCTAATAGCCGATGTGATGAATGTGAAAGTGTATATATGTGATAAGGCCTAATGGCCGATGTGATGAATGTGAAAGTGTATATATGTGATAAGGCCTAATGGCCGATGTGATGAATGTGAAAGTGTATATATGTGATCAGGCCTAATGGCCGATGTGATGAATGTGAAAGTGTATATATGTGATGAGGCCTAATGGCCGATGTGATGAATGTGAAAGTGTATATATGTGATGAGGCCTAATGGCCGATGTGATGAATGTGAAAGTGTATATATGTGATAAGGCCTAATGGCCGATGTGATGAATGTGAAAGTGTATATATGTGACAGGGCCGAGTGGCCAACGTGATGGATGTGAAAGTGTATAAATGTGATAAGTCCCGAAGGGCATTTGTGTCAGTACTCTATCCGGGTTAAAACCCCGCAGGCTTTATGCGAGAATATTATCACTGATTAATGTCTGTAAGCTTCGTGCTCGTACTATATCCGAGCTCTAAAGACCCGATGACTACGTGTGGGGATTTTGTCCGGGTAAGACCCGATAACTTCGTGTGGAGATTATGTCCGGGTAAGACTTCGTAATAAGAATTGCTTATAAATATATTCAATGCGAAAGGTTAAACAGGTATGTACTCCAAGTTTATATGTGAGCTTGATTTGCACTAAATCATAAGGTAGTTATGTGATGCATACGAGAACAATCTATGAGACTATTCCTATGATTATGTGACATTGGATTAGTGTGAGAGGTTATGTGAAATCATACGATATATCTATGTCACATGAGCTCACTTTTATGTGAAAGTTTATCTGCCTATTGTATATGATGAGATGTGCATATTCGGTAAAGGGATGGTATGCCCGAAGGAAGAGTGAAATAAAAATACGAACAACTATGTTATAATTTGATTGTTATCTGTTGACACTGCTTAAAACTTACTAAGCATTGTAATGCTTACTCCGTTTACTCTGTTTCCTCTGTTTTATAGATCTCATTGCGAAGCTACAGGCTCGGGGATCATCAGCGACTAGTCACACTACCACTATCCATTGTTTGGTACTGCTACATTTTGGATTATCTTATGGCATGTATAGAATAGACTAATAGTGAGAGGATACTTTGGTTAATGTATATAAGCCATGCGAAAATGGCATCTTTTGAATGTTTACTTAGAGAAGTTTAAATTTTATCCCTGGCTGTGCGTAGTACTTATTTAAATGAATGATCTTTATTTCAAGAAAAAGTTCAAAATTTTACTGTTCTGACATGAGTTACAAGTCCGGTAATGCCCCTTACCTATTCCGGCGACGGTTACGGGATAGGGGTGTTACATTTTATTGGTATCAGAGCTACAGTTTAGTCGATTCTAGGACTAACGTAGCACGCGTGAGTCTATTTATACATGCCATAAAGTGATAAAATGATAGTGTTATGATTTTTGGCTATTAAAATGTGTTTGCTGTATTGTAATGAATCTTGATCCCGATCGAGCTGTAGCAAGCTTCTGACTATGAGAATTTGCGATATAACTTCACTGAGATATGCCTAAATTATTAAGTTGATCAGGTACGTATCATGTACTCGTATTTGAATTTCGATTTGGATTGAATTATAAGGGTATAAGTGATGCAATTTTGAAAAAGTGTTATGACTATAAATTTGATTTTTGTATGTGGCTATGGAACTGGAAGTTGAATGGTCGATAAGCATGTTGTGTTTGTATTCAAGTAATGTAAATGATATACTAATGTGTATTGCTATATGTGTATACGTACATGAGAATTGAGAGTGATGTATCCGGGCTAAGTCCCGAAGAGCATTCGTGCTAGTGATGTATCCGGGCTAAGTCTCGAAGAGCATTCATGCTAGTAATGTATCCGGGCTAAGTCTCGAAGAGCATTCGTGCTAGTGATGTATCCGGGCTAAGTCTCGAAGAGCATTCGTGCTAGTGATGTATCCGGGCTAAGTCTCGAAGAGCATTCGTGCTACTAATGTATCCGGGCTAAGTCTCGAAGAGCATTCGTGCTAGTGATGTATCCAGGCTAAGTCTCGAAGAGCATTCGTGCTAGTGATGTATCCGGACTAAGTTTCGAAGAGCATTCGTGCTAGTGATATATCCGTGCTAAACCCCGAAGAGCATTCGTGCTAGTGATATATCCGTGCTAAACCCCGAAGAGCATTCGTGCTGGTGTTATATCCGGGCTAGGTCCCGAAGAGCAATCATGCTGGTGACGTGTATTCGGGCTTTCATGCCTAGTAGGCTTCGTGCCGGTAATTTGAGCAAAGTTTAAGTGTTCATTAGTATACGAATTCAAACTTAAATGAGATGATATGTTTAAAAGTGTACATACATGATGTTTATAGACTTGGTTAAGTCATTTCAATGTGTAATAACGAATGAATAAGAGCACTATGTGTGTGAATGATTAGAGGCACTGTGTGTGTGCGAATTCCTTTAACCGAGCACTATGAGTGCGGGATCGGTCAGTGGGCACTAAGTGTGTGAAGTGGAATTCATGTAAGACCTCGTCTGGGACGAAGGCATTGATTTGAGATAGTGTGTAAGACCATGTCTGGGACATGGCATTGGCTCGATATGTGAGAATATGTAAGACCATATCTAGGATATGGCATTGTAAGAGCTATATGTGCTTAATGAGTATCCGTAATGATTTCGAATGATTCAACGGGTATATTTAAGATGGTAAAAAAAGTAAGATCAGAATAAGTGATACAGATATGTACGGAAGGTATGTGAAAATCAAATGAAGGTAAAAATTTGTGAGTTCATATTATATTATGTTATGTATACTAAATAAGTGAATACATAAAAAGATGGTGGATATGTTGTTAAGAAATGAATTCATGTTATAAATGTGTTACGGATTTAGTCTATGGAATGCTTGGTATATGAAGTCATATGTGCTATTGCTAAATGACCCCTATTTTTTTGTTAATCATATTCAAGAAATTATTTCGATTAAGTTCGACATTTGAAAGTCTGTAAGAATTTTTGATGAATGCTGATAATTTTGGATATATGGGTTATGTGCTAAAATAAATCCCATGCCGGTATACTATATGAGGCTTTATGCAAAATCGATTGTATATGGGTATCGTTAACGGTGATTGAATGTGCTAAATGAATGCAATGTTCAGGTATGTGGAAGTTGATTTTCTGTTGGAAATAGATTAAGTTGAATAGTGAGATATGATGGAGTTATAAAGAATATTTATTGGGATGTTTGAGTATATGTGTACTTTCGGTCAGGTTACAGCTTATACATGAATGAAAATGTGGGTTACAAGTATGTAGGTTGATGATGTGAATTATACATGTTAATATGTGCTTAATATGTGTTTGAAATGCATTTGTGAATTAAATTAAGTGATTATTGCTTATGAAATCAAGAAAATGAGATATATGTGCATACTTGTAGAAATGTTTATGTATTTGTTTTAAGATAAGAAAATGATTTTATAGGTCGATGCGAAATCAGTAATGAATTACAATTGCTATCGATGAGCTAATGTTTATATGGATATAATTCAATAAGAGGACGTTATCCTAAACTATGCATCGGTAGAAATTTTCGAGGACGAAAATCCCTAAAGGGGGGAAGAGTTGTGACAGCCCTAAAGTGACCCTAGTCGGAAAGCGGTTTCGAGACCGCTAAACCGAGTCACCAAATTATTTGAATATGATATTTATTGTCTAAAATAAATGTGTGAAAATTTTAAGCTTCGATTTAGTAAATTGCATGTGAATTTAGTCAATAGGACTTATGTGTCACATTTTTGAAATGTGATAGATCAAAACATAAGGACCTATTAGTGCATGTTGAAAAAGGGGGGGACTTGCATGTCAATTTCCCCCCATCTAGTAGTAGCCGGCCATGATATTAGGATGGACAAAGGGTGATGGGCAAAACATGTCATAGACATGTTGTGTTGGTGCATCATGGGAGGAAACAATAAAATAAAGAGCATGGGCAATAAAATATTAGTGTTAGTAAGATGAGAAACAAAAAAAAAGAAAGGATATGTGTGATTGTCCCCCCCATTGCTGTGAGTTGAAGGAAAGAAAAACAAAAAAAAAGTGTTCATCCTTTGGTTCACCCTTGGTCGAAAATTTTAAGGAGGAAGGAAGAAGAAAGGTTGAAGAGGTTCGGCCATGCATGTAACTAGGCTAAGGTATGTTTGATGATGTTCCATGAGATGCATGCATGTTTTAGTTGTTAGCTTGAGTTCTACCTAGCCCATGGTCTAAATCTTGCTATGTGATGGAAATGACACTCGGCCATGGATGCATCATTCTTGCTTGGTGTTGATGTTGTGTTGGTGAGATATCAAGTTATTTTTGTGACCAAGTTGAGATTTGAATTTTTGGAATGAGTAAGGTTTTCGGCTATGGTAAATATAAGGGTGATGGATGTTGTGTCATGCTAAATCTAGATGAACAATGTTAGTGCTTATATCTCGATATTCATGAGTTTCTTTCTTGGTTTTACCTCAAACCCATGAAGTATTTTAATCGGTGTTGTTAGAGGTTTCGGTCATGGGATTATAAGCTTGTTAGTTTTGATGATGAAATTGATGCCTTGCAAGGGTAAATGGTGTCTTGATGCATTCGGCCATGGTAGAAAGTAGATGTGAAATGGTAGTAAGATAAAATGCAAAATCTTAGTATTTGATTACTAGTGTATAAATGCGTATTAGCCGAGTTTTGAATTTGAAACGAAACGGTATATAACCAATACAAGTAACCATACTTGTGGGAAGTATTAAGCATATAATTGGCCTCAACATATACATGCATACTCGGCCACATGAGAAGATTAGTGTTGCATGCATTCGGTTAGAGGCAAGCATATTGATGCCTTTATCTTGGTTAGGACAATCGGCTAAAAGGGAGTGTGGGTTAATATGTTGAGTTGATGCATGATTTCACATGTATGTGACTTTAATGTCTAATGTATAAATATGGGCTAAGTGCCTTGTGTTCCTCTTTTCGATGCTCAAATGATTAAATCAATTTATTTGTTTCATTAAGCTCAAGAGCAAAGAGGACCAAATTTGGATAAATGAAAGGAAAAAGTGATCGAATAGCCGCCGAAATCGTTCAACAACATTCGAGGTAAGTTTTAAGTGATTAAACGTTGAGTAAATTCAATTATAATAGGACATGATGAGTTGATTTAATAAGATATGATGTGGCCATGATATGTTCTAAGCTCAAATGGTATGTTCTTAAGTGTTTGAGCTTGGGAATTTAAGGGTAATTTGAAATAGTCTGCTTAGGACAGCAGCAGTAACGAGACTTTAGAAAATCACCATAAATTTATGGATTTGAATTAGAGGCTGAATGAGACATGAAATTAAAGCTTAATGAGTCTAGTTTCTTATAAAAGAAACCGTGTAAGCAAAGGAATTTCCGATAGTAAGATACTTAAAGTTGTGTGAGACAGCGCAGAATGGCACTGTAATCCTCTGTTCTATTTTTAGAAAATCATTAGAAATTGTAAAAAAATGGTTATAAGATAAAATTTATGTGCTTCGACTCCTTAATGAGTCTAGTTTCAAATGAAATCAAATACAACACATTTTGAATTCTGTAAAATTAGAAATTTGATTTGAAGTGAAGAGTGGTCAGATTAGTCAAACAGTGAAACAGGGTAAACTTTAAGAAAAATCTGGTATTGATTTGCCAAACCTAAAATTCTGGAAATTTTATGGATGGAAGATATACAAGTCTATATTCAGGAAAAATTAACGGAAAGTGATTTGGAGTTTTGTAGCTCCAGTTATAAATAATTTAGTGACTATTGCTCAGGAAAAACAGCTTGTGCTGAATTTGAGATTGTGTTGTAAACCTTGATAAACTTGTTTTAGGTGCTCATAAGCTATTGATTAAACCCATACGTGAATTCAAAATTGTGATATTGGAAAATGATAGATGTAGATTCAGCCAAGACAGTGTGTATACGTGAAAGTATATGTGGTATGTGAAGTATATTTGGATAATTGTGATGTGAATACATGAAAATCTATATTTTGATTTAGGATTCGATGTGATGAATGTGAAAGTGTATATATGTGATAAGGCCTAATAGCCGATGTGATGAATGTGAAAGTGTATATATGTGATAAGGCCTAATGGCCGATGTGATGAATGTGAAAGTGTATATATGTGATAAGGCCTAATGGCCGATGTGATGAATGTGAAAGTGTATATATGTGATAAGGCCTAATGGCCGATGTGATGAATGTGAAAGTGTATATATGTGATAAGGCCTAATAACCGATGTGATGAATGTGAAAGTGTATATATGTGATAAGGCCTAATGGCCGATGTGATGAATGTGAAAGTGTATATATGTGATAAGGCCTAATGGCCGATGTGATGAATGTGAAAGTGTATATATGTGATAAGGCCTAATGGCCGATGTGATGAATGTGAAAGTGTATATATGTGACAGGGCCGAGTGGCCGACGTGATGGATGTGAAAGTGTATAAATGTGATAAGTCCCGAAGGGCATTTGTGTCAGTACTATATCTGGGTTAAAACCCCACAGGCTTTATGCGAGAATATTATCACTGATTAATGTCCGTAAGCTTCGTGCTCGTACTATATCCGAGCTCTAAAGACCCGATGACTACGTGTGGGGATTTTGTCCGGGTAAGACCCGATAACTTCGTGTGGAGATTATGTCCGGGTAAGACTTCGTAATAAGAATTGCTTATAAATATATTCAATGCGAAAGGTTAAACAGGTATGTACTCCAAGTTTATATGTGAGCTTGATTTGCACTAAATCATAAGGTAGTTATGTGATGCATACGAGAGCAATCTATGAGACTATTCCTATGATTATGTGACATCGGATCAGTGTAAGAGGTTATGTGAAATCATACGATATATCTATGTCACATGAGCTCACTTTTATGTGAAAGTTTATCTGCCTATTGTATATGATGAGATGTGCATATTCGGTAAAGGGATGGTATGCCCGAAGGAAGAGTGAAATAAAAATACGAACAACTATGTTATAATTTGATTGTTATCTGTTGACACTTCTTAAAACTTACTAAGCATTGTAATGCTTATTCCGTTTACTCTGTTTCCTCTGTTTTATAGATCTCATTGCGAAGCTACAGGCTCGGGGATCATCAGCAACTAGTCACACTACCACTATCCATTGTTTGGTACTGCTACGTTTTGGATTATCTTATGGCATGTATAGAATAGACTAGTAGTGAGAGGATACTTTGGTTAATGTATATAAGCCATGCGAAAATGGCATCTTTTGAATGTTTACTTAGAGAAGTTTAAATTTTATCCCTGGCTGTGCTTAGTACTTATTTAAATGAACGATCTTTATTTCAAGAAAAAGTTCAAAATTTTACTGTTCTGACATGAGTTACAAGTCCGGTAATGCCCCTTACCTATTCCGGTGACGGTTACGGGATAGGGGTGTTATAGTTTCACCTTGGAAAATGGTGCTGAGATTTGGCCGTAAGGGCAATTTGATTCCGAGGTTCATCGGGCCGTATGAAATATCCGATTGAGTTGGGCCGGTAGCATACAGATTGATTGTGCCCCCTGAACTTGAAAAGATTCAGAATGTTTTTCATGTTTCGATGCTTCGACGTTATAGATCCGATCCATCGCATGTAATTAGTCCATCAGAGG
This sequence comes from Gossypium hirsutum, assembly GCF_007990345.1. Lineage (NCBI taxonomy): Eukaryota > Viridiplantae > Streptophyta > Magnoliopsida > Malvales > Malvaceae > Gossypium > Gossypium hirsutum. The sequence continues at coordinate 72,020,814 of NC_053428.1, forward strand.
TTGAGATTCGACCTGATTTGAGTTATGAAGAAGAACCGGTTCATATTTTGGCTCGTGAAGTAAAAGAACTACGAAATAAGAAAATCTCATTAGTTAAAGTACTGTGACTCAAAAAAGGGGTTGAAGAAGCGACTTGGGACCCAAAAGACTCAATGAAAGAACGTTATTCTAACATTTTCACTGGTAAGACTTTCGGGGACGAAAATTTCTAAGGGGGGAGAGTTGTGACAGCTCGAATTTGACCCCAGTCGGAAAGTGTTTCGGGACCACAAAACTGAGTCATAAAAATAATTAGACATTATATTTGGTGCTTATTATATGTGAAAGTTCATGTGTGAAAATTTCATGCTTTGATATTGTCATTTGTGAGTGAAATTATTAAATAGGACTTATGTGGAAATTTTTGAAAATGTGATAGGTAATTTTTGTAGTGGTTAAATAATTAATGGTGTAAGATAAGTAGATTTGCATGTTAAATTTCCCACTTTAGTTTTAGTGGCCGACCATAATGATGATGTTAAGGAAAATATGTATTATATATTAATATTATATAATAGTAATGGTTTAAATTATGAAATAAAAATATTAATTGAAATAAGAAAAGAAGAACAAAAGGTTTTGTTCATCTTCTTCCTTGTTTAGCCGAACCTTAAAGAAGAAAGGGGAGATAGCCATTCGGTCACTTTTGAGCTAGAATTAAGGTATGAAATTCATGTTAATTTTTGAAATTGTAGCATATATTAAGTTAGTTACTAAGTCCCTAATTTAGCCATGTCAAAATTTTGATTTTAGTAGTGATATGAGTATTCGGCTATGGAAGATTTTTGAAGAGAAAAAGATTAAGGATGTCGCCTCATTCTGGTTGTTGTTAAATTTTGCGTATCTTGTACAGTGGGTAAAATGCACAAAATAAATATGGTTGGAACTAACATTCATTGCTGTTCGGTTTATGCTTGAGGAGTTTAAAATTTGGGAGCTTAAAACTGTTTAAATTGCTATTTATATTGCTGTCCAAAAGTTTCAATTTTAGTAATGTCCCATTATTAATAGTTGAAACTAAGAAACAATTATTTGATGAAAGGATGTAGGTGGCTAAATTGTCTGAAAATTTAATTGTTGTTAGCTCGAAAAGTATTCGAATGCGTGCTGGAAATTAATATCTAAAGGCATGTTAGAGTTTAATATGTCTGAATGTATACAGGAGATTAATTTAACCCTGCTTAAATAGACGAAATGTGTACGTAATTTAACCTTGTCTATTCAATAATTATTGTTGTTGTTCTATTTCAAAATAGGTCAAGAGCTTATATACTTAAAAAATTAAATTAGTACATTGCATGATCTTGAATGATTAATTAAATGCTTTTTGGTGGCTTTGATATATCATTATCGAATTATAATACAATATATATACGAGTACTGTATGTATAAAATATTGAAATTTTATATGTAATGTGATGTTTGTTTGTGTGTTTTAAATGAAATGCCGAATGTGAACATAGATAATAGTTGAGTAATGTTTGTGTTTAAAATGATGGAATGGAGTGGATGCTTTAAATGTGTTATGAACAATTATAAGTTAAATTAAGGATTGCTAAATTACCATTGTCATTGCTGAATATGTGCTTAATTAAAGAAGAATTTGTTGTTGAATGTTTTAAAATATTTAGATAGTTATAAATTAAGTCGAAGCTTGGTAAAATTGAATAATTGTGGCTTAATTGTTTAATGGCAATTGGCTATTATGGTGAAATGCAATGTTAATATTTAGTTGCTAGTGTTTATTTGTGTGTTAGCCGAATTTGAACTTGAATAATAGTTTGAGCACGATGTATTATATTGAGATTATGCTTAAGTGAAATTATAGATATATGTGATGAAATTGATTGGTGATATACATGTTTAAATAATATGAATGCAAAGAGTTGTGAAAGAGTAAATTGTAGTAAATCTGCTTGAGACAGCAGCTGTAATGTGAATTTGGAAAAAATCACCATAAATTGTGGGAGTGGAGTTAGAAGCTGAATAAATTATGTAATTAAAGCTTAATAAGTCCAGTTTCAAATGAAATCAACGAGAACATATTTTGACTTCTGTACAATTAGAACTTTGATTCGTAGTAAAGGGTGGTCAGATTAGTCAAACAGTGAAACAGGGGAAACTTTAAGAGAAATCTGGTATTGATTGACAAAACTAAAAATTCTCAAAATTTTAGGGATAAAAGATATATGAGTCTATTTTCAGGAAAATTTTACGGCAATTGATTTGGAGTTTAGTAGCTACAGTTATAAATAATTTAGTGACTATTGCTCAGGAAGACAGCTTATTGTGAATTTGTGATTATGTGGTAAACATTGATAAAAATTTGTTAATGAGTTGCTTAATGTTTTCTTATAAACTACTATGATCTATCTGTGTGAAAGTCGAATATATATATTATATTTCTGAAGTAATGCTTGAATAGTCGAATAATGACTAGTTTAAAATTTTTAAATTTAAGCTCAAGAGAAAAGAGGGTCGAAGTTGGATAGGGGAAAAGAGAAAGTAATTGAGTAGCCTTTCCGCAACCGTTCAAGTATATCCGAGGTAAGTTTTGAATAGTCACATTTAGTACGTAATTGATAATGTCTTGAAATGTGTATGATAACTGTACTGCGATCTATTGATTCTATTTGAATATAGTTGAGTGACAAATAATTTATGTTTAAGGCTTAAAGCTGAATAGACATTAGAAGTTAAGCTTGGAAAGTAAAATGGACATATATTCTTATGTATGTTATTGAGCCAAAAGTTATATGAATGGTGCCTATGTTATGCTATTATTCGAAGGGAATAAATGAACTATGATTGTGAGATGTTATGTGAATTGAATTTTCTTGCGAATAAGTATGCATGACATTCAGTGATGTTTATCCGGGCTTAGGGTCCGCAGGCTATGTGCTGGAATTATATCCGGATTTAGGGTCCGCATGCTATGTGCTAGAATTATAACTGAACTTAAGGTCTGCAGGCTACATGCTAGAAATATGTCCGGGCTAAAGTCCCGCAGGCTTCTAGCTGGTATTATACTGGGTTTAAATTCCTGCAGACTTGTGCTAGTAATTGGTTTCAAGTCCTAAGACCTGACAGGCTTAATGCCAGTAAGTTAAGTAAGATTATGATATTGAATGTTCGCAGTAAACCATCATTGAGTAAGTAGTATACATTTAAGATGTTCATGTACGTATTACTTACTCATCGGTGAATTGATTTCGGAGTGAATCATTAGCATCAAAGAAGAATATATATAAATATGATTGATGGTTATATTTGTGAATATGAGAATGATTTAATCGGTCATGGTATATTTGTATATGAATTATATGTTAAAATTTTTTTATGTACTCATGTACATTCAGTCAATGATTTTGTGAATTATTAGTTTTAAAGAATGATACTTAAGTGTGAATGATTGTTATATCTACGAGTAAAACAATGACCTATTCGGTCAAATGTTGTTAGTATATGAGATTATTTGATTTAAATGCATCGTATGAACTTTATGTATAAGAAAAATATGTGCTGAGAAATCTATGTATATGTTTATGTGTATTTGGCCATGAAGTAATTTGAATTGAGAATAAGTCTGTTTAAATGAATGTTTCGATTTTCGATAAGTCTTTAATTGTTTGTGATGCTTAAAACTTACTAAGCTTTGAAAGCTTACTCCATTCTTTATTTCTATATTTTATAGATTGTTGATTTTGGCCACCGACTCGGGGATCGTCAGCAGTTCATCACTCTATCGATCTTTTTGGTACAGTTATATTTTGGACTCGATATGGCATGTATGGTTAGGCTGATGATAACGATGTTTTGAAATTGTAAATATTTTGGCCATACGAAAATGGCGTATAACTTAAATATCAGTATGTATTTCAGCTCGATCTCTGTTTATGTTTATTGACAATGTGAATGAGATAATTAAATGTTTAGTTCGGTAATACCTCTTAGCCTTAAACTGGCGATCGGATTCTGGTTCGGGGCGTTACAAAAAATCTCAGAGATGTACAATTCAGCCAATTTATCAAGCGAATAATCAGTACTTACCGTAATGAAATGTGTCGATTTCGTTAATCTATCAACTACAATCCAAACAACATCTTTCTTTTTAGGAGTTAGGGGTAATCCCAATACAAAATCCATTGTAACTGTATCCTATTTCCATTCTGGTATCATCATCGGCTGAAGCAAACCTGAAGGCACTTGATGCTTGGCTTTCACTTGCTAACAAATCAAACACTTTGATACAAATTTTGAAATATCTTGTTTCATGCTCGACCACCAATATAACTATTTCAAATCATTGTACATTTTAGTACTTCCCGAATGAATAGATAAACAACCACTGTATGCTTCGTACAAATTTTTTTGAATTAGTTCAGTATTCTTTGGTACACAGATTCTGTTTCGAAACATTAAACAATCATCGGCTTCGATTTGATAATCTGAATCACTATTCAACTAACATTGCATTCTTTTAGCTTGTAACTCAGTATCGCACTTTTGACCTTCACAAATTTACTAAAGATAAACCGGTTTAACTTTCAACTCCGCTAAAATAGAACCATCATCGACATAGTCAATCTCATACACATTGCTTTCAAAGCAAACAAATATTTTCTACTTAAAGCATCTGCAACTACATTAGCTTTCCCCAGATGATAATCGATTACTAACTCATAGTCTTTTAGTAGCTCGAGCCATCTCTATTGTCACAATTTCAGATCTTTCTGATTCATAATATACTTTAAGCTTTTATGATCAGCAAGATGTGGCATTTTTTACCATACAAATGATTTTGACAAATTTTCAATGCGAAAACAATAGTAGCAAACTCTAAATCGTGCATCGGATAGTTATTTTCATGCGGTTTCAACTGTTTAGAGGCATAAGCTATCACTTTTCCCTTTTGTATCAACATGCAACCCAAACTATTCAATGACACGTCGCTATTAATCACAAACTCTTTACCCGACTCAGCTTGAACCAAAACTGGTGCTTCAGTTAACAACGCTTTCAATTGATAGAAACTCTGTTGACATTTTTCAGATCACTCGAATTTCACATCTTTTTGTAACAATCTAGTCATCAGTGTAGCAATCATCTAGAATCCTTTGACAAATCGTCGATAATAACCAGCTAACCCTAGAAAACTTCTTACTTTGGATACATTCTTCGGCGGTTTCCAGTCAACAGCTCTTGAAATTTTGCTTGGATCAACTCAAATACCTTCTGCTGAAACAATGTCCCTCCAACTTCTCTAAGCCAAAACTCACATTTACTGAATTTAGCATACAACTACTTATCTGTCAAGGTTTGCAACACTATTCTCAAATGCTTGGTATGCTCAGACTCATCTCGAGAATAGATCAGAATGTTGTCAATGAACACAACAACGAATCTGTCTAAATACGATCAGAAAATCCAATTCATCAAATCCATAAAAATGAAAAGAGCATTACTTAGTCCAAATGGCACAACAAGGAATTCATAATGTCTGTACCTCATTCCAAATGCAGTTTTCGGCACATCTGACTCTTTAACTCTCAACTGATAATAACCCGATCTCAAACCAATCTTCAAAAACACTATTGCCCCTTTTAACTGATCAAATAAATCATCAAATCTCGGAAAAAGATACTTGTTCTTTATTATAACCTTGTTGATCTGGAGGTAGTCAATACACAGTCTTATTGTTCTGTCTTTCTTCTTTAAGAAAATACTGGCGCACCCTAAGGTGAAAAACTAGGTCGTGCAAAACCTCTATCTGTTAACTCTTGCAACTGAGATTTCAACTCTTTCAATTCTGTCGGAGCCATTCTATATGGAGCTATCGATATCGGTGAAGTTCTTGGTACTAATTGAATAGCAAACTCAACCTCTTTAATTGATGGTAATCCCAATAATTCTTCTGGAAACACATTCAGAAACTCACAAACTATCGACACTGATTCAATCTTCGATTCAGACACTTTTGCATCCAATATATAAGCAAGATAAGCTTCACAACCTTTTCTCACATATTTTTGAGCTGACATAGACAAAATCACAACAAGCAATCCACTAGACTCATCTAATTCAATTTGAAGGATTTCACTATTTTGACATTTCAATTCAATAATCTTTTAGAGTCAACCAACCCATTCTCAGAATTACATCAAACTCATCAAATGGAAAAAGCATCAAATTAGCCGAAAAATGGTAACCTGAGTCATTAAAGAATAGTTCTTGCATACTTTATCAACTAGAACATACTTGCCTAAGGGGTTCGATACTTTAATCACAAATTCAGTAGACTTAACAGGAAAACTCTTACTAAACACTAAATTCATACAGATACACGAATGAGTTGATCTAGGAATAATCAATGCAATCATATTAGTGTCATAAAGAGAAAATGTATAGGTAATAACATCAGGTGAAGACGTTTCTTTGTGAGCGCAAATAGCGTAGGCTCTATCAGGCGCTTTGGCCTCAGATCTCAAAGCAGAGTCTTTCGTTGTACCTCTACTATTGGTCACATTTCCCACATTTCTTTGTGGCCTCCCTCTAATGGTTGTATTACTGGGTCTTGCATTTTAAAATTGGTCTTTCTCAGCTAACTCAGAACAATCATAAATAAAATGATCTGATGAACCACATTTGAAGCAAGCTTTATTACTTTTGTTCCAATATTCTGAAAATGTCGTCTCTCGCATTGTTGACACTCGGGTTTATTGTCTCTCACATTGCCAAGACTTGATACTGATGTAGCTTGAGTTTTAGGACTTGAGAATTGTTTTCCACGATCTCAGCTTAAAATCTCGATTAAAGCATTTGAACAATTAAATGAATTTTTGAATTTCTTTGACGAAGATTGATATGACTTATTCACCGGTCTTTTTCTCGAGTCTTTAGCCTCTAAATTTTCTTTGCTAAGCTCATCGGCTTTGCATGCTCTATCAACCAGGACAACAAATTCTTTTAATTCTAGAATTCCAACTAAAAGTTTAAAATTCTCATTCAACCCATCAACAAACTATTTAGACATGATTTCTTTGGTAAAAATATACTCCCGAGCATACTTGCTCAATCGTACGAATTCTCTTTCATATTCAGTCACAGTCATTACGCCTTGTTTCAATTCTAGAAAATCTTTTTGCTTTTGATCGAGAAATCTATGACTTATATATTTCTTCTGGAATTTAGTTTAAAAGAATTCCCAGGTAATCCCTTCTCTCGGCACCACAAATACTAGTGTATTCTACCATTGATACGATGTATCTTTCAATAATGAAATGGTACACTTTAAACTCTCAGGTAGAGTACATGACAGTTCATCACATACCTAAATAGTGTTTTAAAGCCAAAATTCAGCTCTCTTGGGATCATCATCAATGGTATCTCTAAACTCCTCAGCCCCGTACTTACAGATTTTATCAACCGGAGGCTTATTTAGTTGTTGAAATTTCACAACTTGAGGGGCTACAAGAATCAGTTGAGGATTAGGTGGGGGTGGAGGTCATTGAACAGTAAAATTTATCAAGACATATTGAGTGAATCACTCGTTTATCATTTGGAAAAAGGCTTCCTTAGCCTCTTCTCCCTGACTACTCGATATGGATCTAGATCTAGAAGGTGTTGTCCTTTGAGTGAGAGCTGGCACATTACTCTTAACATCATCAGCTACAGCTAAATCAAGATTCATTTACTATACGAAAAACACAGTTTAAATTGTCAGGAGTCATCACACTATCATAGGTTATATATGGCATGTATAGCTAGACTCACACACATGCTACATTAGTCCTAGAATCGACAAAATCATAGCTCTGTTTCTAATAAATGTAACACCCTTGACCCATAGTTGACGTTGAAATAGGGTTACAGAGTACTACCAAACTTATAACACATTAAAACATACAGTTCATATAAAATTAATCAAATCATATACATTTCATTCATAACCAATCATTGTGTCCATAATACGTGCCTACGATGTAACAGCCTGATTTTAGCTAAATTAGAACAGTGATTTTGGGACCACAAATCTGAGGTTAGAAAATTATTTCAATATTACTTTTGATATTTACGGCATGAAATTAGATGTGTGTGAAAGTTTCGTGTGCTAATTTTATCGTTTAAATGTTTAATTTGACAAAAGGACTTAATCGCATAAAATGCAAAGTTGATGTTCTAATTGTTTAAGTGCATAATTGCTATGATTCATTAATGGTGAAGTCCTTTTTTTGTGAATAAACTATGGATAATGGAAATTGACATGAATAGCCATTCATTAAACGATTTATGATGTTTTAAACAAAAGTTAAAATGACAATAATAGAATTAATGTATAATTAAGTAAAAGCAATATCAAATATGGCTCCGTTATCATCTTTTATGGCCAAATGAAGAAAATATGAAAGCTAAAATAGGGCTTTTATATTCAGCACTTGCATAGCTTGATTGAGGTATGTTTTGAGCTTGGTTTTTGATGATTTTTATGCCTTTTGTGATCGTTGCTTCGTGTTCTAGCTAGCCCATACCCTAATTTTTGAGTTTGTTAGTGATTTTGGAAAATTCCATTGATGGATCCATGAGTTTATGATGTTTGATGATGAATTTAGAAAGCTTGTTGATAGATTAATATGTTTTGTAAAGTGATTTTGAGTGAAAATGTCTAAATAGGATTAAATTGTGAAAAGTGTAAATTAACGGGTTAAATTGCAAAATAAATGAAAAATATGGGATGCTAGTGACCCATAGAGAATCTAGATAGGCTTGGGTTTAAAGAAATTTCTTGAATTTTATGTATTTGTGAAATAGGGACTAAATTTAAGAAATGTGTAAATTTAGGGGCTAAAGTGTAAAAATACCCAAATATGTGTTTTTGGACTAAATTGAAAGATTATGTGATTAAATGAGTTGAATTTGTTATAATATAGATCAAGACAAGAGTAACCCGGACTTAGATCGAGGCAAGAACAAAATACTCGACTAATCGACTAGTTTCTTCGTTTTTACGTCCGAGGTAAGTTCGTATGTGATAGGCATTGTTACAATTATGTTTTTGATGCTTTAATATGGCATAAATTATATAAATGAGATGATGGTTGTGTACAACAATGAATCAACTATGTTGGCACTTGGTGTGCGTTTCGAGATAGCTTCGGCTATATATATAGCACTTAGTGTGCGAATTGGAACAGCTTCAGCTATATGTGGCACTAAGTGTGTGATAATGAGATAGTGTTGGTTTAATGTGATGGCACTAAGTGTGCGAGTTCCTTGAGTATTGAACAAAGAGGTGAAATTGTAATAAATAAATACGAGAGAGTACAGGTACGTATGATACTTATGTGGTAGTTGACACTATGTGTATGAAGCTTGATGGATTTGTATATATTTATGATAAATGGTCATGGGCTAGAATTGAGTGATGATATAAGATTTACTAAGTTTTTATTAATTTATGATTTGAATATTGTGAACTGCCGAGTTTATTTAGTACGAACTTACAAAACTATGAAGCTTACTGTTTGTTATTTGTATGTGTTTTATAGAGTATCAAAGCAAAATCGGACTCGAGGATCGTCGGGAAACGTCATCACACTATCGATCATCTCGTTGGTACTTTTGGAAGCTTTGTATATATGGTATATGGCATGTATAGGCTAGTGCCATTTTGGTATGTATTGAATTATGATATTAGCCATGAGATTTGGCTTGTAAATGTTGGCATATGTTTGGCCATTTAAATTGGTTTGAATTATATGTCTGATAAATGATATATGTGATGTATATAATGTCTTAAGTGTTAGCTTGTTGAGAATGGTTGTATGGATGCTCTTTTGGATAGTTATATGTTGTGGGATTATTGCTTGGAAGTTGGTATATTTGGTATGATTTGAGGATGATGAATTGATATGTTTGAGAAGCATGATTTGGTATGTTTTGAATATGGAATTTAGCAATTGAATTGATTGATGATAGATGGCATGATATGTCTGTGAATTGGTATGTTTTAGCTGGCTATATATGTATTGAAATGATACCATTTTGATGGTTATGTGTGCATGTGAAAAGGGTGGCAAATTGGCTTTGCAAATGGCCTATTTTTGTCCAAACGGGTAGAGACACGGCCATGTACCTCAGCCGTGTGCGAGACATAGTCATGTTACACGGCCGTGTGTTCCCTAGGGTAACCTTTCGAATTAAAGTACCATACAGTTTTGACACGGCTTAGACACACGGGCATGCCTATTGGCCATGTGCTGCACACGGGCTGGCACATGGTCATGTGGCTGGTCGTGTGGCCAAGTTAGTAACCTTTCTAATTTTCCCACGGCCGCGTGTCTCCATCCGTATGGTGCAAGTCAGTATGTATGCCCTGTTTACACACGGCCTGTGACACGAGCATGTCTGATAGCCGTATAAGGCACACGGCCTGGTCACACGGGCGTATGACCCTTAAATATTTGAAAATTTTCTAAGTTTCCCAAAGTTTTCATATGTGATCAGGTTAGTCCCGAACCTTCTTTAAAACATGTTTAAGGTCTCGTAGACCTAATTAAGGGACAATGTATTTGCGAATGAATGTTATTTTTTATTGAATATTTACTGAGTTTTGAAATGTATGATTTATGTTGTGGTTAATCAGTAATGCCTCGTAACCTTATTCCGGTTACAACTACGGGTTAGGGGTGTTACATACGAGGCCTTAAACATGCATTCAGGGTGGTTCGAGACTAAACCGATAACTTAGAAAATTTTTCAACACTTAGAAAATTATTACAGAATAGTCCTTAGGCTAGCTAGACCTAGTTGCAATGATCTCAAAAACATAGAAATCATTAAAAATGGGACAAAATGGACTTACATGTACAAGGAGAAGTGATCGAATCTTCAAAGCCCTAACATGGTGTTTTTGCTCACGTAATTTCGGCAATAGGAAGAAGATGAAAGAAATTTTGGCTTTCTTTTAGTTATTTTAACCTTAATAATTAATTTACTATAATAACCTTAATAATAAACCTTTAATTCACCTAATTTAATGATCATACTTGTCCACTCACAATTGAAATGGTCTAATTACAACATAAGGACGTCTACTTTAAAGTTCTATAGCTATTAAATACCTTTAGCTAGCAGAACAACACTTTTGCACTTTACGCGATTTAATCCTTTTTATCAAATTGACTGATCAAACGATAAAATTTCTTAACGAAATTTTCACACAATCATATATTCATACTGTAGACGTTAAAATTATAATAAAATAAATATTTCAACTTTAGATTTGTGGTCCTGAAACCACTGCTCCAATTTGACTAAAAATAGGATGTTACACTAATAACTAGTATCAAGTTAGTACACAGGTCTCTTGCACACCAAAAAGTATATTAGCTCACCCTTAGGTCTCATTTAGCCCGTAAGGTCAATAAAGGACTCAAATTGCACATTTTACTAACTTAACCAATACTTAAAGAAAGTGTAATTAAACTTAACTAAAATGCTCATGTTCAATCTCTTAAAGTCCAAAAACTAGTTTAATCCGCTACACCATTACAATAAATTACTATGGTCCAGATGACCTAGAATAATTGCAGTTTCGAGGAACGATGACAAAAGATCTGAGTTAGCATTTAAAATGGTCCCTCTAGCTTTGTGATACCTTCAAATACAATAGGGTCATTGGTTACGCTATTCATCTTTGGTGGTTTCCCTTTTCATTAATTGATAATGCCTTTTCTTGGTTTGATTCACAAGCACTATGATCAATCACGACATGGGAGGAACTGGCAGGAAAATTCCTACAAAATTTTTTCCCCGTTAGTAAGACAGTTAAGCTAAGAAGAGAAATTTCAATGCTTAAATAACTAGAAGGAGAAAGTTTCCATGAAGCATGAGAGCACTTTAAAATGTTGATACAAAAATGCCTACACCATGGATTGCCTAAGTAGTTACAACTGCAAATTTTCTACAATGGGTTGGATGTGCACTCAAGGTCAGGATTGGATGGAGCCGCACAAGGTGCCTTAATGAACTAAACGTACGTGTATGCATACATATTAATAGAAAATATGGTGATGAACTCCTGCCTGTGGTTAACTGAACGACACATATATGGTTAGAGACCATCTATGGTAAAGGTTGTCCACTAGGATGACAAATATCAACAGCTAGTGAACAAAATCAACCGCATAGAATCTGAGAAGAATGCACCATCTATATATAGAGGAGACAAACCACTCTTCCACTATATTAAAAATCCCACCAAGGATGTGAATTACACCGAGAATAGGTTTGGAAATCCTTATTCAAATACTTACAATCTTGGATGGAGAGATCATCGAAACTTGAGAAGGGAAGGAAGTTAAAAAGGAGGGACTAGTTCTAATCAATTCAACACTACCTATCAACCTCCTTATTTACAAAAACCTTAGGGAAGGACCAACCCAAATGACCATATTGTATATGGTCAATGCCTGGATCGAATCAAAGGGGAAATGTAGACAATAAGGACAGATGTGAAGCAGGTGCAGACTGAGTGCACCAACTCGGTAAAAACATTGACTAAGCTTTAAAGATCAGATGAGCCAATTGATGATCATAATGAGTGATATCAAAAACACAAATTGGCATAGGTATCCCAAACAATAGTGAAGATAATCCTTAGAGGAAAGGGAAGGAGCATGTGAAAGCAATCGCGCTCCGATCGGGTAAAGTACTAAGTAGGCTGAAGAACCCTACTCAGAAGGTAAATAAGAGGAATACTAATGATCTTCAGAAAGAACCATTAGAAGTTGATAATGAACCAGAACTAGAAGAAGTAGTTGAACTTGCAGTCAAACCAGAGAAAGAGACAATTAAAAACCCTGCCATTACAATGATACCATTCCCTTCAAGGTTGGAAGAGAAACAAAAATGGGGTGAAAATGAGATTATAAGCATTCTAAACTTGTTCAAAACATTAAATGTAAACCTGTCTTTAATTGAATGGATTGAGAAAGTCCCTAAGTACACCAAATTTTCATAGGAAATAATGTCTAGGCATAGGAAAATTAGGGTAGGTAAACAAGTTAACATGAATGCTTCTTGTAGTGCTATTATCTCTAGACAGGTTCCCCAAAATTTAAAAAATGGGAAGCTTTACAATTCCTGTAGAGATAGGGAGCATTCATTTCAGTAGAGCCATATGTGATTTAGGAGCTAGCATCAACTTAATGCATCTATCAATATGTGAAAAACTCGGGTTAAGGGTCCTCAAGAACACACAAATTAGGCTATAGTTGGCTAAAAAATCTTCAGTGCATTCGAAAGGAGTATCGGAATATTTGTTAGCCAAAGTGAGAGCTTTATCATTTCGACAGACTTTGTAGTTTTAGACTTTAAAGAAGATCAAGAGATACCAATTCTGTTAGGAAGACCTTTTCGAGCTATTTAAAGGTCCACCATTTATCTAGAGAAAAATGAATTATCAATGAAGATCAATGATGAAACATAAATTTTTAAATGTGGTCACCAACAAAGTGGGAATAACAAAGGGAATTTAAGGGAACATTTTAAGGAATTATCTTATCTTTAACCCTTATAATCCTGAATCAAGGGACGTACTTCCTATAATCAATACAGGTCAAAAGAACAAGTTCAAGAAAAGAGATAAGAAAAAGAAAGTAGAGTGGCATGACGGACAATGGACTAACGCTGAAAAATACTAAAGAAATATCCTCATATGCATTAACAAAGCTCTTGGATGAATCTAGCTATAAAACTTGATACTTTTTAATTAATATTTTTTGTAAATTACTGTATATTTAACTAACCACAAAGACTAACTTGTATTAAATAAATGTTTTATAGGAACCTGACACTCTAAAAAGAAATTTTGCGCAAAAATAGAGCTAGTGTCACAATACGGCAACCCTGTGTCCAATACTAAAGCCAGAATCCAAAGAATAAAGAAAACCATATCGATGTCATGAAAAAGCACCGCTGTGTTGCGACATAGCAGATAGTTTTCCCAAGTTTTTAAAATTGCAAGGTGAGTCACGACACTAAACCCCAATGTTGCAACTACGACAAATAGACAGGGGTTTTGAGACACGAAACTCCTATGTCATGACATTGCTCAATTTTTTGTAGCGTTGACCCAATCTATTTGCACAATCCAATGGATTAACCATCATATTACCTGCTTTCTAGACCTTTAATTTTTTTACCTAAACACTTCTTAACTCAAACTCCTAAGTTTTTCCTAAACATTAAACCTTCTTAAATACTCTCCATCTTCAAAATCCTAAATTCATAAAACCCAATTTCTATTTTCAAAAGCTTTTTTCATAAATCCATCTTCAATTTTTTCACCTAAAATCCTAAATTCATAAAACCCAATTTCTGTTTCTCAAAAGCTTTATTCAAGTGCAGGATCATCAACCACTCGGGAAAAAGTAACCAACAGTTTAAGGAAATCAAAGTTAAGCATTCCTTTTCTCATTATTACTATTCTATTAAGATTATTGCTTGACATTAGTTCATACCATACCACATTATTAAATAAGCCTCCAAGAAAGGTTAGAAGAACTAATGAACCAAAACCTTCAACAGTTTCAAATCCTTATAATTTCTTGAATCCAAAAGTTGAGAAATACTTTGTAGAACTTCAGGAAAAATATTTATTCAAGAGAGGATATTTGAACCATCGGTAGTTCTCTATCAGGAGATATGGCCTTTGGTTAGATATCATAGATGGGAATGTTTTTATATGATCCCAAAACACTCTATTGTAGTCCCTGTAGTTCAGGAATTGTATGCATCCTTTACAAGACCAAGAGTCTCGAAAAGCCAAATGTCGTACATGGGAAATGATACCTGTGCGAGGGAAAGAAGTACGAATTACCTTTCAGGTTATTTGTGAATTTTATAATGCTCCATTTTATGAAAAAGATTTTATAGAAGAAACTAATTTGGAATACTTTTGAGATATAAATATGGACAACATTATAAACTTCCTAACTAAGGGGAGGGGTGAAAGGAAATGTCACCTAAGTACAAATACTCCAACCTCCTTTAATCAAGCAATAATATTTCTTGAATAAAAAAAGTGGATTCAAATTCTATGCACTAGAATAACTCCTACTCTAATTTTTTCTAATGTCAATACTTTTTGAGTGATATTGCTTTACGCTATTTTGCATTAAAAATAGGTATGCATCGGAACGTGGCTAAACCAAAATATGAAACTATGCATCTATAGCCAAAAGGTGAGAGTTTTCTTTAATCACTTAGTGACAACCTTATGCAAAAAAATAGGCATTCTGATGGCATCTACAGAGCAATCAACGTATTCATCCTGAAGCATAATTGGTGACACTTTGTATACATAGTAAACTGATCTTCAAGCTAAACAAATTAAGGAGTGGAACAAATGCCAGCAAGAGATGATGACTGCTCTAGCTTTATCTTAAAGGGAAGAAAAATCAACCATTCAACAGGAAATTGGTGAGAGTAGTCAACCCAAGTTACATTGGATGATACATTGGATGTAGGAGTCAAGCTAGATTTTTTAGAAATTCGCAAAACCAAACAATATTAGGGTACCTAATTGTATGCCAGATATGTTTGGGCCAACGCTTCCAGAGAAAGAAGAAGAGGAGTAGGAGTGTGAAGAGGAAGAAGGAAATAAGGAGGGGAGGAAGATGATGAGATGGATTTTGAGGAGGATGACTGAACTTCTAGTGTTTTTTTAAAGATTGTATTAATTTTTGGGATGCTTTTTAATTTATTTAAATTGTTAAGAGTAGGAGTAATAATAGGCTAGTAGTTGTTTTGTGTTTAAATATTCTGTGTAGGAACCTCATATGGAAAAAGTATAATGATTTTGTACTTTTAATGATCAAAGGAAGAGGCACACACCAATAGCATGCGAAACTATCACGATCAATTGGGTAACTTCATTCGTTATCTTTTCAAGGTTACACATTGAGTACAATGTGTTATCTAAAGTGTGGGGGATAACATAGAAAATTTCTTTAAATCCGTATGTTTTTCTTTGGTTTTTCTTGTCAATTGTGTGCTTGAGCTTGTAGAAATACAAGTGATTGGTTAGGAGCATGTACATAGCTTAAAGGAGCATGTACATAGCTTAACTATATTTACAGTAAATTCGACATGAAGGTAGATGAGTTTAAATTTTTTTATTATTAGACTATTAAATTCTATATATTAGACTATAAATAGGCGCTAAGCAATTGAATATACCAAATGATATAGAGAATACAAGGAAACAAGTATACTAGTATGAATGATAAATTGTTTAATTTGTGATTGTTTGCAACTAAATTTGTGAATATTGAGATACTTAAGGATGACCTAAGGCATTGTTTGGTATACACCTAGAGCCAAAAAGCTAACCCTATTTACTCATCCTTAGTTCCTATATTGAGCCAGAAAACACTTCTTGATGAACCTCTAAACAAAACCTGAGTTAAAAACGATAATTTAAGCTTACCCTTTTGTAACTCCCCGAGTTGGGGCCTAGAAGTATTGGGCATTGAGTGTGGGTCCGTAAGGAGATTGTGCAAGGAAATGAAACAATTAAATGTCTGCTCAAGTGGTTAATGGCCCTAAGAAGTGTTGGAGAAATCTTGGGTTCAAACTTGGGCCTTAGCAAAAATTTTGGTTTTAAGTGAATAAAACCCTGGATGCTTGGATGATGGCCTTTTAAATTATTGTGTTAAATAAATGATATAAGGAAGCATGTGGTCTAGTGCTTGTGGCATCATTAAGGTTGCAAGGGAGCCTAGGTTCAAGTCTTAGCTCTTACAATTTATTTTGGTTTTTCTTTTAAAAGAACCTAGACTTTGGCATATAAACCTTTTAATTAATTGAGGATAAAATGTGACACAGAAAGAGCTTGTGGTGGAGTGGCAAGGTGGTGTGTTGTGTAACTATGAGGTATGAGGTTTGAATCTCATGGTGCGCAAGAGAGTATTTATTTTACTTCCTTGCAGCATAAGAAGTGGTGTTGGACTGAAACTCTAAAACGTGGAGTTTGATTTGGTCTTGGAGGGATTCGTGGAGCAAGTGAGGAGATTAGGGAGAAAATCAAGGAAATTTGAAATAGGAGGTTGGTAAGGTGTTGTGTCCAATTGGGACTCTAAAGCATTGCTTGAGAATTTGGCTAGGGGAAATTATGGAGCAATTTTGTATTTAGTGGTTCTCTCTTGACATTTCTATTTTGAGTTTTCTGCACTTACTGTTTTGGAGTAGCTGATTTGGTACCATTCATATATTTTTGCTTGTGGGTTCTACTCTTCTTCTAACCCTATTGATCGATTCTTTTCTGTTTCCTACTCTCTTCATAAGTCAATTCTCTTCTCTTACTCAATATGGGTGTTAGCTGAATTCATCATCTCTCCTCCATCTCTATGCTTTTCGGCTTCTTTCCCTTGTAGCCAATTTTCTTTCTGCTCTCACTCTTAGTTCTTGTTTCTTTTGATTCAACATCTTTTGTTTCAATTAAGTATCGGCCTTCCTTTTCTTCTTTTCTGCATTCACAGTTTTTCCCTCAACTCTCTCTATTTCTCTTCTGTGAGTTTGGTCAAATACCACTACTCCTCTCCCTCACAACTCATTCGGTTATCATTGTTAGCAAATTGTGCTTTCCTCTTTGTAAGCCGAATCTCTCTGCATTTGGTTATCCATCTGATCAAACTCGAGATGAACAAGGGGGTTCTAGCAATAAAAGATTTCAATGGTGCTGAGTGGGAGTAGACGCATAGCCTTTGCCCCCAAGTTTAAGCGACGTGGGGTGTCACCAGTTTGGGACTTTCCGCTAGGTTGTGGAAGGGTGATTGCACCAAACTTTGGATTTAGTAGGCAAAGCGCAGTTGACCAAGGTAAGTGGTAGTCAATCCTTTGGCTAGGGGTTTTTATTAAGATTCTTTTAACTATGTTGCTAAGTGATTAACCGATGTTATGTTGAATAGGTTCTGGCGATCATGAGTTCTTAGTACTCTACGTGGTAAGGTGTGTATTCACACCCCTCTTTGTTGGAAATCGACAAAAGCTGAAAAGTTGAAACTTTGGCATTTGATAGCTCACAGGGATAAAATCTGCGGTAAGTGACAAATAATGAACTGGGCTATGGTGTTCGCATAGCTGTGACCAAAATTGGGCTAAATGGGCCACACGAGCGTGTGTGCCCACTTGGGCTGAGTAATAGGCCTTAGGCCTACATGCACCGTTTTGACCATATAGGTTACCTGAGTAGCTCGAGGTAACGGTAGACAAACTATGAGGTCATAATCTATACTGGGACCCCAAAATTAGTAAAAAGACCAAAATACCCTTAAAGGATAAAATGATTGTTTTGCCCCTCGAGGGTAAATGACTGATTTGTCTATGATTTGTATGACTGATTTTATGCATGACATTCTGCATACATGACATACTTCTTGGGATTGGGATGTTGTTATGAAGGAAGAAATCGTATTGGTGGCTGTGCCACATATTTTGATATTAGTAGCTTTGCTGTGACTCTAGTTAGTGCTGCAACCAGTGCTAACACTGTAAGTGTAGGGATGGCATGGGTGATTTATTCCCCACAGGTAGTGCAGGGTTGCACGGAGGCAAGTGCAGGGTTGGATGGGTTATCATGCATTATTCATATGGGTTTGAAGTTGAAATGGGCTAGCCCAACTGATATTGGTTTTGATATGGTTAGGCCCAACTGATATTGATTCTAAGATGGGCTAGGCCTAATTGATACTGTGATCGGTTGAGACCCAAATGTTAATGAATCGAGCTTTGGCCCACATATATTTTGAATTGGACTGTTTTGTTACTGAATAGGGCTCAAGCCCAGATTGGTTCTAAATTTTATTTTTGACTGACTGTTTGGATGCTAAGGGATTACACATTGAGTTTTCGTAAACTCACCCCGTTTTTAACTGTGCAGGTAATCCCAGCATTAAGAGAATCGGTGCTGAGAGGGACTAGGAGATAGCCACACAGCTACTTTTGTTATCTACTACGTTTATGTTCTTCTCAGTACTTTAATTTCAGTTTGGTTTGTAATAAAGCCTCTCTAGTTTTTATTTTAAACTTTAGGATTTTATTTACTATGTTTGATATTTGTTAGAAGTAGATCACAGTTTTCCAAAACAATAACTATTTTCAAAACACTACATTTTCGCAACTTAACTTTTAAACATCATGTTTTCATAAATCTACTATTTTAAATTAAGCTTTCACAACAAACATCATTGTAAATAGGAATAACTTTCCAGTGAACCATGTTCTGCAAAATAAACCAACGTAAACTGAGGTTTTCACAAGGAATAAAATGGCCAGAGGTTTTAAATAGTTAGAAGGGTTTTCAATGAAAACATGATTTTCGAAAAACACTTCAATGTGACATGCCAGATTCGGCCATAACATCTAGGCCGGGTTTGGGGTGTTACACCTTTTCGTTGGTCCTAAACTGCATAATTATAGACGTCTGACCATACTTATGGGAGGTTAAGTAGATACATTATAATGGTTTTGTAAAAATAGAGTGACGTGAAAGATCACTTGAGTATAGTGATTATAGGTTAGCTTAAAAGTGTAAGAAGAAAAATTCAAAAAGAAAATTATATGAGTAGAAATTATACATGAAAAATAAAAGAAATTGTGAGTGACGTACTGCGAAAAACAAAGAAAAGTGATAAAGTCACAACTATAGAAAAACTCATTAATCATTGCACAAAATATCTCATGAGCTAGCCGTAGTTACTATATGATCCTAAGATTTCCAATAAGGAGACATAAGATAGGTGAGAGAAGGAGATATAAGGCGGTAAGAAGGAAAGTGTCACTAAGGGGAGGAATAGGGGACAATATGATGTGCCAAATTATTTTCGTCTTTGAAACTATTTGATGCTTACTATTCTTGAATTCCATACCTTTCTTAAACTTTAGAATGGTACAAGCCGAAAAGCCCTATGTGATCTAGGTAGGCTTATTCACAATTTGAAATTATACTGAATAATTGTATTTACAACTGTTTGTATTCTGCTTGGTGATCTGTCATAATTTAGTGTAGTAGAACAAACTAATTTTCGCACTATAAGATCTTGAAAATAAGCATTATCATTAAGTTTTGATTATGTTTTAGTAAGGTTAATCAAATTCAATAAAATGTGCAAATTGCATCTTTTTAGAGGCCGAATGAGGCCTAAGGGGGAGATAATAAACTTCGTAAGTGTGCAGGAGGTCATTAGAAGGTGTACTAAAACGATATTGGTCACTATGTCACAACACGAAGGGTTAGATGTCGCAACATAGGAAGCAGAATGAAAAATCCCGTGACTGCCTTCGATGTTGCGACATAGCCTAATGGTGTCCCGACATATCCCTGAAGACACCTTAAAGAATAGTATACTGACTGCTATGTCGTGACACAAGTCTTGAGGTGTCACGACATCGACTCTAGATAGGAATTAACACGAGCCAGGGGGTGTTTTGGTTTACACAATCAAAGTTAAAGCTTGGGAATAGCAACTAACCTAGGGTTAATGACGATGACCACCTAAAATCTATAAATATGCTCACTTGTCACATGTTATTTACATGAATTACTTAGCTTAGAATTTATCTTTTAATTTTAGTTTAGGTTTTCTCTTTTCTTAGGTTTTAGATTTGCTTTCAATTTCTTCTTTATTTTATCTTGAGAGATTTGATTGTGGAGACGATCAGACTTTGTGGATTTGCTTTCATTCTTAATACAAATCAGGTTTTTTCTTAAACTCTATACTTTCGATCCATTCATCATGTTTACTCTTTATATCGATTCTATATTGTTTATGAAAACCATGAAGAACTAATCCTTCTATAGGGGATTAGTGAGAGGAGGTATGATCTGTTAATTGTTTTATAGGGTTACTTAATGGATCAGCTGTTTGGGAAAGGAAAACCTGAACCCTAGGCTTGAAAACCCTAGGAAGTTATCAAGGTGGAATTAACCCAGAAGTGCTATGGCCTATTCGTGAAGAGCTTCACCCCAAGTAGGTTTGGACTGTGAGGTCAAAAGATCAGTAATCCTTGCCAACTCATTATTTTAGTGCAAGATTAGAAGATCCTATTGGGATAGCGACTAGTTGATTTACGAGGAACCCGAAGGGATAGTTATTAAAGATTACCGAAGTGAGCTAATCACCCATAATCAAATTTCACTAATTCTACTTTTCAATCTCCTAAAAATCTCTTTTATTTATGTTTTCGTACTATAACTGATTTAGAGTACTGATTAGATCTTTCAGTGTTTAGGTTAAAATTGATTTAGCACTAAGCTCCCTTGTCTACGTTCCTCGGAGTACTCACTTACTCTGTTGTACTATACTACAACTAAGCCCGTATACTTGCGAATATTGCCTCATATCTGTATCTTTTATTGAAGTATTTACAGTCTAGGTATTAGTATGTCTGAAGATGATCACTAGGATAATAAAATTACTTGTAGAATTTATTAATGGATTCCTACACTTGAGACCCTTAATGCTTGTATGCTTTGTAAACACTGAACTTAGGTGTTTGATATCAAAAGAGGTAAGTCAGCTATATATGATGTCAAGATTATGTGTGAATATGGAATGCTTTTTCATGTGCTCCAAAGCTAACATTTATACCATACCTGCTTAAGGGTCATCTTTTCATTTACTATTTTTGTTTGTTTTGCTTGAGGACAAGCAATGACTTAAATTTGGAGGAGTTTAATCTGTTGTAATTTGATGTAGTTGATTAAACTAGTTTTCGCACTTTAGGAGCTTAAATACAAGCATTTTAGTTAAGTTTAATTAATTTTTCGCAACTTCAATTAAATTCAATAAAGTGTGTAATTTGAGTTTTTTATTGACCTTAGGGGCAAAGTGAGTGCTATAAACTGAAATATATATAGGATTTTTCCTATGCAATTTATCACCTTTGTACTTAAATTCATTGTTAAAACTAAGTAATTGTTTAATACATTAATGAAATATGTGAAAATATGAAATTAGGACATAAAAATTATTAAAATGTGATTTTATGCTTTATTATATAGTTTTCATGCATAAAATGGCTTATTTTATATTTATTTGAACATATTATATTTTTAAGACATAAAATGGGCCATGCATGATTAAATTAAATAATAAAATATAAAATTATATTTAATAATTCATTTTAAAATATTTCATTAATAATTTGGGTTTTATTTATTTATTTATTTTATTCTTTGGTCCTTTAATTTATTGATTTATTTTGGACAGGTCTAATAGCTTTGTTGGATTACAAAAACCGTCCAAATTGAAGTCCAAGTCAACCCAATTTCGGCTACACATGGCTGTCCACATAAACCACTTTTTGGTTTAATTACACAAGGTCTTTGCAATGTTGAAGAAATTAGAGATTTCCCTGAAGATTTACATTTGACCGAGTCTCAGCCCTAAGTTGTTATGGCATTTAAATTACTTAAAAATCAAGCAAAATTCAACTCAAAATCCACTAATCATGGCCGACCACTCATTGAAGAAGCTTGAAGAGACTAAGCCTCTCTATTTTTAGCAAACTACTCTCCTCTCTTCACCAATAAATAAGACTTCATTTAACCATTCTTAATCATCCCTCATCCCTCATCCCTCATCATTCTCTCTTTTCTCTCAATTCTCTTTAGCATTTTCCATTTCCCACACCTAGCATCATCTCTTCATATAGATTTTAGCAATTAAGCCTCTTACAGAGCCTTTGGTTGGCTACCATGGAGAGCCATCAGCAAAGGAGCAAAGCGAAGGAGCGAAGGACCCTCATCGGTTAGAGTCTTGGGTGGTAGCTGTGACACCCCTAAAGTGACCCTAGTCGGAAAGCGGTCTCGGGACCGCTAGACCGAGTCACCAAATTATTTGAATGTGATAATTATTGCCTAAAATATGTGAATATAAATGTGTGAAAGTTTTAAGCTTCGATTTAGTTAATTGCATGTGAATTTAGTTGATAGGACTTATGTGAAAAAATTTAGAAATGTGCTAGGCAAATGCAAGTGGCCTAATAGTGCATGTAATCAAAGGGGTGGACTTGCATGTCAATTTCCCCCCATTTAAGTACTAGTGGCCGGCCATGACAAGGGATGATGGGCAAAACATGTCATGAAACATGTTGTGTTAATGGAAAAATAAAATAAGAAGCATGGGCAAAACATGTCATGAAACATGTTGTGTTAATGGAAGAATAAAATAAGAAGCAAGGGCAATAGACTAATAAGAAATTGAAGGAAGAAAACAAAGAGAAAAAAATGTGTTCATCATTCTCATGCATGACCAAAAAAAAAGAAAAAAAAAAGAAGAGAAAAGCTCTCATGTTGTTCTTGGCCGAATAGGAGAAAGAAAAAGAAGGAAAAAGAGCTTTGAGGAAATCGGCTATGGTGGTTTGATAGACTAAGGTATGTTTGATGATGTTCCATGAGATGCATGCATGTTTTAGTAGTTAGCTTGAGTTCTAAATAGCCCATGGTTCAAATCTTTACTATGTCATGGAGATGATATTCGGCCAAGGTGGATTGGTGTTGATATCATTTGCATGCTAAAAGGTGGCCATATGACCTATCAAACTCCTTGTCATATTCGGCCATAAGCTAGCAAAATGAGACTTTAATGAGTTAAATTTGTTTGAATTAAGCTCAAGAGCAAAGGGGAACTAAATCCGATAAAGGGAAGGAAAAAGTGGTCGAATAGCCGCCGAAATCGTTCGACAACATCCGAGGTAAGTTTTAAGTGATTAAACGTTGAGTAAATTCAATCATAATAGGACATAATGAGTTGATTTAATAAGATATGATGTGGCCATGATATGTCTTAAACTCAAATGGTAAGTTCATATGTGTTTGGACTTGGAAATTTAAGAGCAAATTGTAATAATTTGCTTTGGACAGCAGCAGTAACGTGATTTTAGAAAATCACTATAAATTGTTGGTGTGGAATTATAGGCTGAATAAAATATGTAATCAAGGCTTAATTAGTCTAGTTTCTTATAAAAGAGACCTTGTGAGCAAAGAAATTTCCTATAAAGAGATATTTAAAGTTGTGTGAGACGGTGTCAGAATGACTCCGAAATCCCCTGTTCTGTTTTTAGAAAATCATTATAAATTGTAAAAAAATGTTTATAAGATACAATTTATATGCTTAGACTCCTTAATGAGTCTAGTTTCAAATGAAATCAAATACAACACATTTTGAATTCTTTAAAATGATAAATTTGATTCGTAGTGAAGTGTGGTCAGATTAGTCAAACAGTGAAACAGGGGAAACTTTAAGAAAAATCTGGTATTGATTGGCCAAACCTAAAATTTTGGAAATTTTATGGATGGAAGATATACGAGTCTATATTCAGGAAAAATTAACGGCAAGTGATTTGGAGTTTTTTAGCTCCGGTTATAAATAATTTAGTGACCATTGCTCAGGAAAACAGCTCGTAGTGAATATGTGATTCTGTTGTAAACATGGATAAAAAACTTGTTTTAGTTGCTCATAAGCTATTGATTAAACCCATACTTGAATTCTAAATCGTGATATTGTAAGCTTATGAGTATTCGAATATGAAATGATAGTATGGCGTAAAATTGAATTATTCATTGGAAAGTGATGGATGTAGATTCGGCCAAGACCAAGTCTGTACATGATAGTATATGTCGTATGTGAAGTATATTTGAATAAATGTGAAAGTGTATATATGTGATAAGGCCTAATGGCCGATGTGATGAATGTGAAAGTGTATATATATGTGATAAGGCCTAATGGCCGATGTGATGAATGTGAAAGTGTATATATGTGATAAGCTAATGGCCGATGTGATGAATGTGAAAGTGTATATATGTGATAAGGCCGAATGGCCAATGTGATGAATGTGAAAGTGTATATATATGTGATAAGGCCGAATGGCCAATGTGATGAATGTGAACATGTGTATGTGAGATAAGGCCGAATGGCCAATGTGATGAATGTGAACATGTGTATGTGTGATAAGGCTGAATGGCCAATGTGATGAATGTGAACATGTGCATGTGTGATAAGGCCGAATGGCCAATGTGATGAATGTGAACATGCATATATGAGATAAGGCCGAATGGCCAATGTGATGAATGTGAAAGTGTATATATGTGATAAGGCCGAATGGCCAATGTGATGGATGTGGAAGTGTATAAATGTGATAAGTCCCGAAGGGCAATTGTGTCAGTACTATATCCGGATTAAAACCCCGCAGGCTTTATGCGAGAATATTATCCTGATTAATGTCCGTAGGCTTCGTGCTCGTACTATATCCGAGCTTTAAAGACCCGACGGCTAAATGCTAGGATTCAAGTAAGACTTTGATATTGAGTATCTGCATTAAGTTACCATCAAATAAGTATTATGTATTCAAGATGTTCAGGTACGTATTACTTACTCATCGGTGGAGTGATTTCGAGGTGAATTATCAGTATCAAAGAGGTAGGTAAATGTGATTAATATTATAACTCCAAATGTGAGAATGATCTAATTGGTAATGGTATGTTTGTATAATAAAGTATGCGATGAAATATTCTTATGTATTAGTGCATATTCTGCCCAAAAGCCTTATGATCTGAGTATGGGTTGGGTTGAGCTAGATGTGCCAGTACAAGGTAAGGATTATGATTTGTAAGCTTACATCTATGTGATAAGGAATATGTTGGTTCTTTATGTACCTATGGTAATTTAGTACTTGTCATGTTGAAATACTTAAAAGTATGGATGTGATTATGAACAAGTGGAAAGGATTATTGAAAGTTGAAAATCGATGAAGAATGTGCTTTGGAAATATTTGACCATCTAGGTCATTATTATTCGAAAGTATATATGTGGCAGCCAAGTGTTGCGTTTAATGATATTATAGATCGAGATGAAGCTCTAGATTAACTTCATCGAACAGTTGAAATGAATGACCAATGATAGTGATTGAGAACACTTTGTTTTGCTTAAAACTTACTAAGCATTAAATGCTTACTCCGTTCTTTGAATCTCTGTTTTATAGATTTTGGTTCGTCAGCTATCGGACTCGGGATTATTGAAGTCGAAGTCGCCCACACTATCAAAACCCTTTTGGTACACTTTTGGTTGAACTCTGAAAATGGCATGTATAGGACTACCCTTTTGTTGTTGGTCATGTACCCTTCGGTTTTGTATAATTTTGGATAGCCATGCGAAAATGGCTTATATATGTTTGAGCATAATGTTATAATCATTTGGTATGGATATGGTTATTGAGAGGTGTGGATATGCTTAACAAGGATTGGCCATGGGAATGGTTAATCATTATCATAATTTGTGCTATTTATGCTAAAAGGGCTAGTTGAATCATGGAAACTATGAAATAGGTAAAGTCTACCTTAAAGGCAGATGCTGACAGCAGCAGTGATGTAGATTTGGAAAATCACTAAAAATAGTAGAAATGGAATTAAATAGTGAATAAATTATTTAAATGAACCTTGATGAATCCACTTTCATATGGAAGAAACGAAACGGTCATATGAGTGATATGTTAAGAGATAATTAGGTTTTCGTGAAACAGGGCCAGAACAGTTTCTGGATTCCCTGTTCCGACTTTGGAAATTCATTATAAATTAACCAGAGATAATTAGGAGTCATTCCATATATGTATAGATTCCTCTCTGAGTCTAGCTTCTATAGAAACAAACGGTATCAGTATTGAAGCCCTGTACAGGGAGATATCCAAATTGTAATGCATGAAGGTCAGTGTAGTCGCACCCTGTAACAGGGGAGATTTAACTAATAAACTGTACTAATTGGCCCAACCAAAAATTCTAGAAAACAATATGTAGATGGACATATGAGTCTAGTTTCAGGTAAAAATCGCGAAACTGATTTTCGAGTTGTGAAACTCAAGATATGATTTTTAAGGTGACAGCGACATAGTTAGCCAGCTGTCTGGAAATTTTTAAAATGGACTGCGATAGTAAGCGAATTTAGTCTGTGAACCCCTCGTGTCCGACTCCGGCAATGGTCTCGGGTACGGGGCGTTACAATTTTATTTGTATCAGAGCTACGATTTAGTCGATTCTAGGACTACCGTAATACGTTTGGGTCTAGCTATACATGCCATTATGTGAATATTTGATAGTGTGGTGATTTCTGACAATTGAAAATGTGTTTATTTATTGTAATGAATTCCGATCCCGATCAAGCTGTAGCAGATGGTATTGAGAGGACTGAGACATGCTTATGATGTGTCAATATTGAGAAGGGTATAACATAAGTAAGTTCTTGAGTAATAGAGCTTAAATTATGATTTGATTAGATCATGTTTTAAGCAAATCAAAATCATGCTCTTTGTGTGTGGCTATTGAGCCAAAATTGCAAGAGTGATAAGTGTCTTGTGTTTGAGTTTTGCTAATGAAAATGAAATACGAATGTGTCATGATTTATTATTAAATGTGCATGGTTATTCGAATGATGTCCGGGCTAAGTCCCGAAGGCTTTGTGCTAAGTGACCATATCCGGACTAAGATCCGAAGGCATTTGTGCGAGTTACTAATTCCGGGCTAAGCCCGAAGGCATTGGTGCGAGTTACTAAATCCGGGTTAAGTCCCGTAGAGCATTCATGCTAGTGATGTATCCGGGCTAAGTTCCGAAGAGCATTCATGCTAGTGATGTATCCGGGCTAAGTTCCGAAGAGCATTCATGCTAGTGATGTATCCGGGTTAAGTCCCGAAGAGCATTCATGCTAGTGATGTATCCGGGCTAAGTTCCGAAGAGCATTCATGCTAGTGATGTATCCGGGCTAAGTCCCGAAGAGCATTCATGCTAGTGATGTATCCGGGCTAAGTTCCGAAAAGCATTCATACTAGTGGTATATCCGGGCTAAGTCCCGAAGAGCATTCGTGCTAGTGATGTATCCGGGCTAAGTTCCGAAGAGCATTCGTGCTAGTGATGTATCCGGGCTAAGTTCCGAAGAGCATTCGTGCTAGTGATGTATCCGGGCTAAGTTCCGAAGAGCATTCATGCTAGTGATATATCCGTGCTAAACCCCGAAGAGCATTCGTGCTGGTGTTATATCCGGGCTAGGTCCCGAAGAGCAATCATGCTGGTGACATGTATTCGGGCCTTCGTGCCTAGTAGGCTTCGTGCCGGTAATTTAAGCAAAGTTTAAGTATTCATTACTATACGAATTCAAATTCAAATGAGATGATATGTTTAAAAGTGTACATACATGATGTTTATAGACTTGGTTAAGTCATTTCAATGTGTAATAATGAATGAATAAGAGCACTATGTGTGTGAATGATTAGAGGCACTGTGTGTGTGCGAATTCCTTTAATCGAGCACTATGAGTGCGAGATCGGTCAGTGGGCAGTAAGTGTGTGAAGTGGAATTCATGTAAGACCTCGTCTGGGACGAAGGCATTGATTTGAGATAGTGTGTAAGACCATGTCTAGGACATGGCATCGGCTCGATATGTGAGCATATGTAAGACCATATCTAGGATATGGCATTGTAAGAGCTATATGTGCTTAATGAGTATCCGTAATGATTTCGAATGATTCAACGGGTATCGTTAACAGTGATTAAATGTGCTAAATGAATTCAATGTTCAGGTATGTGGAAGTTGACTTTCTTTTGGAAATGAGTTAAGTTGAATATTGAGATGTGATAAAGTTATAAAGGATATTTATTGGGATGTTTGAGTATATGTGTACTTTCGGTTAGGTTACAGCTTATACATGAATGAAAATGTGGGTTAGAAATATGTGGGTTGATGATGTGAATTATACATGTTAATATGTGCTTAATATGTGTTTGAAATGCATTTGTGAATTAAATTAAGTGATTATTGCTTATGAAATCAAGAAAATGAGATATATGTGCATACTTGTAGAAATGTTTATGTATTTGTTTTAAGATAAGAAAATGATTTTATAGATCGATGAGAAATCAATAATGAATTACAATCGCTATCGATGAGCTAATGTTTATATGAATATAATTCAATAAGAGGACGTTAACCTAAACTACGCATCGGTAGAAATTTTTGGGGACGAAAATCCCTAAAGGGGGGAAGAGTTGTGACACCCCTAAAGTGACCCTAGTCAGAAAGCGGTCTCGGGACCGCTAGACCGAGTCACCAAATTATTTGAATGTGATAATTATTGCCTAAAATATGTGAATATAAATGTGTGAAAGTTTTAAGCTTCGATTTAGTTAATTGCATGTGAATTTAGTTGATAGGACTTATGTGAGAAAATTTAGAAATGTGCTAGGCAAATGCAAGTGGCCTAATAGTGCATGTAATCAAAGGGGTGGACTTGCATGTCAATTTCCCCCCATTTAAGTACTAGTGGCCGGCCATGACAAGGGATGATGGGCAAAACATGTCATGAAACATGTTGTTTTAATGGAAAAATAAAATAAGAAGCATGGGCAAAACATGTCATGAAACATGTTGTGTTAATGGAAGAATAAAATAAGAAGCATGGGCAATAAACTAATAAGAAATTGAAGGAAGAAAACAAAGAGAAAAAAATGTGTTCATCATTCTCATGCATGACCAAAAAAAAAGAAAAAAAAAGAAGAGAAAAGCTCTCATGTTGTTCTTGGCCGAATAGGAGAAAGAAAAAGAAGGAAAAAGAGCTTTGAGGAAATCGGCTATGGTGGTTTGATAGACTAAGGTATGTTTGATGATGTTCCATGAGAAGCATGCATGTTTTAGTAGTTAGCTTGAGTTTTAAATAGCCCATGGTTCAAATCTTTACTATGTCATGGAGATGATATTCGGCCAAGGTGGATTGGTGTTGATATCATTTGCATGCTAAAAGGTGGCCATATGACCTATCAAACTCCTTGTCATATTCGGCCATAAGCTAGCAAAATGAGACTTTAATGAGTTAAATTTGTTTGAATTAAGCTCAAGAGCAAAGGGGAACTAAATCCGATAAAGGGAAGGAAAAAGTGGTCGAATAGCCGCCGAAATCGTTCGACAACATCCGAGGTGAGTTTTAAGTGATTAAACGTTGAGTAAATTCAATCATAATAGGACATAATGAGTTGATTTAATAAGATATGATGTGGCCATGATATGTCTTAAACTCAAATGGTAAGTTCATATGTGTTTGGACTTGGAAATTTAAGAGCAAATTGTAATAATTTGCTTTGGACAGCAGCAGTAACGTGATTTTAGAAAATCACTATAAATTGTTGGTGTGGAATTATAGGCTGAATAAAATATGTAATCAAGGCTTAATTAGTCTAGTTTCTTAAAAAAGAGACTTTGTGAGCAAAGAAATTTCCTATAAAGAGATATTTAAAGTTGTGTGAGACGGTGTCAGAATGACTCCGAAATCCCCTATTCTGTTTTTAGAAAATCATTATAAATTGTAAAAAAATGGTTATAAGATAAAATTTATATGCTTAGAGTCCTTAATGAGTCTAGTTTCAAATGAAATCAAATACAACACATTTTGAATTCTGTAAAATGAGAAATTGGATTCGTAGTGAAGAGTGGTCAAATTAGTCAAACAGTGAAACAGGGGAAACTTTAAGAAAAATCTGGTATTTATTGGCCAAACCTAAAATTCTGGAAATTTTATGGATGGAAGATATACGAGTCTATATTCAAGAAAAATTAACGGCAAGTGATTTGGAGTTTTTTAGCTGCGGTTATAAATAATTTACTGACCATTGCTCAGGAAAACAGCTTGTAGTGAATATGTGATTTTGTTGTAAACATGGATAAAACTTGTTTTAGTTGCTCATAAGCTATTGATTAAACCCATACTTGAATTCTAAATCGTGATATTGTAAGCTTATGAGTATTCGAATATGAAATGATAGTATGGCGTAAAATTGAATTATTCATTGGAAAGTGATGGATGTAGATTCGGCCAAGACCAAGTCTGTACATGATAGCATATGTGGTATGTGAAGTATATTTGAATAAATGTGAAAGTGTATATATGTGATAAGGCCTAATGACCAATGTGATGAATGTGAAAGTGTATATATATGTGATAAGGCCTAATGGCCAATGTGATGAATGTGAAAGTGTATATATATGTGATAAGGCCTAATGGCCGATGTGATGAATGTGAAAGTGTATATATGTGATAAGGCCTAATGGCCGATGTGATGAATGTGAAAGTGTATATATATGTGATAAGGCCTAATGGCCGATCTGATGAATGTGAAAGTGTATATATGTGATAAGGCCGAATGGCCAATGTGATGAATGTGAAAGTGTATATATATGTGATAAGGCCGAATGGCCAATGTGATGAATGTGAACATGTGTATGTGAGATAAGGCCGAATGGCCAATGTGATGAATGTGAACATGTGTATGTGTGATAAGGCCGAATGGCCAATGTGATGAATGTGAACATGTGTATGTGTGATAAGGCCGAATGGCCAATGTCATGAATGTGAACATGCATATATGAGATAAGGCCGAATGGCCAATGTGATGAATGTGAAAGTGTATATATGTGATAAGGCCGAATGGCCAATGTGATGGATGTGGAAGTGTATAAATGTGATAAGTCCCGAAGGGCAATTGTGTCAGTACTATATCCGGATTAAAACCCCGCAGGCTTTATGCGAGAATATTATCCTGATTAATGTCCGTAGGCTTCGTGCTCGTACTATATCTGAGCTTTAAAGACCCGACGGCTAAATGCTAGGATTCAAGTAAGACTTTGATATTGAGTATCTGCATTAAGTTACCATCAAATAAGTATTATGTATTCAAGATGTTCAGGTACGTATTACTTACTCATCGGTGGAGTGATTTCGAGGTGAATTATCAGTATCAAAGAGGTAGGTAAATGTGATTAATATTATAACTCCAAATGTGAGAATGATCTAATTGGTAATGGTATGTTTGTATAATAAAGTATGCGATGAAATATTCTTATGTATTAGTGCATATTCTGCCCAAAAGCCTTATGATCTGAGTATGGGTTGGGTTGAGCTAGATGTGCCAGTACAAGGTAAGGATTATGATTTGTAAGCTTACATATATGTGATAAGGAATATGTTGGTTCTTTATGTGCCTATGGTAATTTAGTACTTGTCATGTTGAAATACTTAAAAGTATGGATGTGATTATGAACAAGTGGAAAGGATTATTGAAAGTTGAAAATCGATGAAGAATGTGCTTTGGAAATATTTGACCATCTAGGTCATTATTTGTAACACCCCGTACCCGAGACCGTTGCCGGAGTCGGACACGAGGGGTTCACAGACTAAATTCGCTTACTATCGCAGTCCATTTTAAAATTTTCCAGGCAGTTGGCTAACTGCGACACTGTCACCTTAAAAATCATATTTTGAGTTTCACAACTCAAAAATCAGTTTCGTAATTTTTCCCTGAAACTAGACTCATACTCCCATCTACATATTTTTTTCTAGAATTTTTGGTCAGGCCAATTAGTACAGTTTATTAGTCAAAGTCTCCCATGTTACAGGGATCGACTACACTGACCTTTGCGCATTACGACTTGGATATCTCCCTGCACAGAGCTTCAATACTGATGCCGTTTGTTTCTATAGAAACTAGACTCATATAGAAATCTATACATATATGGAATGACTCCTAATTATCTCTGGTTAATTTATAATGAATTTCCAAAGTCGGAACAGGGAATCCAGAAACCGTTCTGGCCCTGTCTCACGAGAAGCTGAATATCTCTTAACATACTGTCCATATGATCGTTTCGTTACTTTCCTATGAAAATAGATTCATCAAGGTTCGTTTACATAATTTATTCATTATTTAATTTCAATCCTACTATTTTTAGTGATTTTCCAAATCTACATCACTGCTGCTGCCAGCATCTGCCTTTAAGGTAGACTTTACCTATTTCATAGTTTCCATGATTCAACTAGCCCTTTTAGCATGAATAGCACAAATTATGATAGTGATTAACCATTCCATACCAAATGATTATAACATTATGCTCAAACATATATAAGCCATTTTCGCATGGCTATATACATTAACCAAAATATTCTTCCACCACTAGTCTATTTTATACATGCCATAAGATAATCCAAAACATAGCAGTACCAAACAGTGGATAGTGATAGTGTGACTAGTTGCTGACGATCCCCGAGCCTGTAGCTTCACAATGAGATCTATAAAACAGAGGAAACAGAGTAAACGGAGTAAGCATTACAATGCTTAGTAAGTTTTAAGCAGTGTCAACAGATAACAATCAAATTATAACATAGTTGTTCGTATTTTTATTTCACTCTTCCTTCGGGCATACCATCCCTTTACCGAATATGCACATCTCATCATATACAATAGGCAGATAAACTTTCACATAAAAGTGAGCTCATGTGACATAGATATATCGTATGATTTCACATAACCTCTCACTCTGATCCGATGTCACATAATCATAGGAATAGTCTCATAGATTGCTCTCGTATGCGTCACATAACTACCTTATGATTTAGTGCAAATCAAGCTCACATATAAACTTGGAGTACATACCTGTTTAACCTTTCGCATTGAATATATTTATAAGCAATTCTTATTACGAAGTCTTACCCAGACATAATCTCCACATGAAGTTATCGGGTCTTACCCGGACAAAATCCCCACACGTAGTCATCGGGTCTTTAGAGCTCGGATATAGTACGAGCACGAAGCTTACGGACATTAATCAGTGATAATATTCTCGCATAAAGCCTGCGGGGTTTTAACCCGGATATAGTACTGACACAAATGCCCTTCGGGACTTATCACATTCATCACATCGGCCATTAGGCCCTATCACATATATATACACTTTCACATTCATCACATCGGCCATTAGGCCCTATCACATATATATACACTTTCACATTCATCACATCGGCCATTAGGCCTTATCACATATATACACTTTCACATTCATCACATCAGCCATTAGGCCATACTATCATTTCATATTCGAATACTCATAAACTTACAATATCACGATTTAGAATTCAAGTATGGGTTTAATCAATAGCTTGTGAGCAACTAAAACAAGTTTATCAAGGTTCACAACATAATCTCAAATTCAGCACAAGCTGTTTTTCCTGAGCAATAGTCACTAAATTATTTATGACTGGAGCTACAAAACTCCAAATCACTTTCCGTTAATTTTTCCTAAATATAGACTCGTATATCTTCCATCCATAAAATTTCCAGAATTTTAGGTTTGGCCAATCAATACCAGATTTTTCTTAAAGTTTCCCCTGTTTCACTGTTTGACTAATCTGACCACTCTTCACTACGAATCAAATTTCTCATTTTACAGAATTCAAAATGTGTTTTATTTGATTTCATTTGAAACTATATTCATTAAGGAGTCTAAGCATATAAATTTTATCTTATAACCATTTTTGTACAATTTATAATGATTTTCTAAAAACAGAACAGGGGATTTCGGAGTCATTCTGACACTGTCTCACACAACTTTAAATATCTCATTATCGGAAATTCCTTTGCTTACACGGTTTCTTTTATAAGAAACTAGACTCATTAAGCTTTAATTTCATGTCTCATTCAGCCTCTAATTCAAGTCCATAAAGTTATGGTGATTTTCTAAAGTCACGTTACTGCTGCTGTCCGAAGCAGACTATTTCAAATTACCCTTAAATTCCCAAGCTCAAACACTTAAGAACTTACCATTTGAGCTTAGAACATATCATGGCCACATCATATCTTACTAAATCAACTCATCATGTCCTATTATAATTGAATTTACTCAACGTTTAAACACTTAAAACTTACCTCGGAAGTTGCCGAATGATTACGACGGCTCTTCGATCACTTTTTTCCTTTCCCTTATCCAACTTTGATCCTCTAGGCTCTTGAGCTAAATCAAACAAATTTACTTCTCAATCAAACACATATATATGGCAACCATATACATTTCAAAAACCAATTCGTTCGTATCATTTGTCCATATATTAGCTTTTAGCATATTTGGTCATTAGAGTGACCTATTTAACTTTCAAGCATTCATTTCTAATTTTAATTAAACAATGCCGAATGCCATTAGCTACTAATGCCACACACACACATGTGCATAAAATTCATCCATACATAACCTCTAGCTCATTCGGTCATTCATCTCTCAAACCTATCTAAGTTTCATGTCGAACTTCCCTGGCCGAATACACATATAAGCACATAATGCACATTTAGAATTTTTTTTATTTACTTCATGATACATTCGGCCTTGGCAACAATTTCATTAGAAATCCCTATTAGCCACTTCATCAATCAATTATATCATCTACTTAATATTTCATAACTTATCATGCTAGCTGAATATTATTTATTCAAGTTCATCATCTTCATATTCGGCATTAGCATCAAATATAATAGCCCATTTCTTCCCACTTTGAATCTATGCATCCATTTAATCATAGTTTGTTCAAGCACTCATACAACAAGATTCATCCAATTTAACAAGAAACAAAAACTTTATTCCTCCATAGCTACAATGGCCGAAAGATCTAGACATCTCAATACCGAAATTTCTAACATGGGTTGCCTAAAGAATTTGGTAGGGAGTTCAAATTTATCTAGCATTTCAAGTAACTTAACACATCCATATAGCTAACATGCTAATAGTCTCAAGGCTTCAACTAAAACTTTTGAAGCCTCTTAGTCGAATACTAACTCTCTAATAATCCCAAATCCATCCATGAGATAGTTAGAATTTAGACTAATCATCCAAGGGATGTATGAACTTTCAAAGCAACACTAAACATACCTTAATCTAGTGAGCCTTCATAGCCGATTTTTCTCCAAGCTCATTCCCTTCCTTTCTTTCTTCTATTCGGCCAAAGATGTTCAAGGATGAACACTTTTTTTTCTTTGTTTCCTTTCTTCCATTAACGGCAAAGGGGGGGGCATGGATGAGACCATTTTTTTTTTTCATCACTCCACCTTTTTGCATTACTTTAATCCTAACCCCTTTTTTTATTCTTTCTAACATAACTCACTAACACAACATGTTTGCAACATGTTTCCACCCATAGCATGGCCGGCCACTATGCTTTAATTTTGGGTAATTTGACATGCAAACCCATCATTTCACAACATGCATTATTAGGCCACTTTACAT
The DNA here is from genome assembly GCF_007990345.1 of Gossypium hirsutum. Classification (NCBI taxonomy): domain Eukaryota; kingdom Viridiplantae; phylum Streptophyta; class Magnoliopsida; order Malvales; family Malvaceae; genus Gossypium; species Gossypium hirsutum. The sequence continues at coordinate 72,056,991 of NC_053428.1, forward strand.
TTGCCTAGCACATTTCCAAATTTTCTCACATAAGTCCTATTTGATAAAATTCACTTACTATTAACAAAATTCAAACATGAAATTTTCACACATGCATATGTACATATAATGAGCATCAACTATGACGGTTAATTATCTTTATGACTCGGTTTAGTGGTCCCGAAACCACTTTCCGACTAGGGTCACTTTAGGGGTGTCACATTATTATTCGAAAGTATATATGTGGCAGCCAAGTGTTGCGTTTAATGATATTATAGATCGAGATGAAGCTCTAGATTAACTTCATCGAACAGTTGAAATGAATGACCAATGATAGTGATTGAGAACACTTTGTTTTGCTTAAAACTTACTAAGCATTAAATGCTTACTCCGTTCTTTGAATCTCTATTTTATAGATTTTGGTTCGTCAGCTATCGGACTCGGGATTATTGAAGTCGAAGTCTCCCACACTATCAAAACCCTTTTGGTACACTTTTGGTTGAACTCTGAAAATGGCATGTATAGGACTACCCTTTTGTTGTTGGTCATGTACCCTTCGGTTTTGTATAATTTTGGATAGCCATGCGAAAATGGCTTATATATGTTTGAGCATAATGATATAATCATTTGGTATGGATATGGTTATTGAGAGGTGTGGATATGCTTAACAAGGATTGGCCATGGGAATGGTTAATCATTATCATAATTTGTGCTATTTATGCTAAAAGGGCTAGTTGAATCATGGAAACTATGAAATAGGTAAAGTCTACCTTAGAGGCAGATGCTGACAGCAGCAGTGATTTAGATTTGGAAAATCACTAAAAATAGTAGGAATGGAATTAAATAGTTAATAAATTATTTAAATGAACCTTGATGAATCCACTTTCATATGGAAGAAATGAAACGGTCATATGAGTGGTATGTTAAGAGATAATTAGGTTTTCGTGAAACAGGGCCAGAACAGTTTCTGGATTCTCTTTTCCGACTTTGGAAATTCATTATAAATTAACCAGAGATAATTAGGAGTCATTCCATATATTTATAGATTCCTCTCTGAGTCTAGTTTCTATAGAAACAAACGGCATCAGTATTGAAGCCCTGTACAGGGAGATATCCAAATTGTAATGCATGAAGGTCAGTGTAGTCGCACCCTGTAACAGGGGAGACTTTAACTAATAAAATGTACTAATTGGCCCAACCAAAAATTCTAGAAAACAATATGTAGATGGACATATGAGTCTAGTTTCAGGGAAAAATCACGACACTGATTTTCGAGTTGTGAAACTCAAGATATGATTTTTAAGGTGACAGCGACACAGTTAGCCAGCTATCTGGAAATTTTTAAAATGGACTGCGATAGTAAGCGAATTTAGTCTGTGAACCCCTCGTGTCCGACTCCGGCAACGGTCTCGGGTACGGGGCGTTACAGTAGCCACCTGCTTTGGGTTTAATCTTTCTTTTCTTTGACTTAATCTAAAAATGTTTGCTATGTGTTCTTCTTGTTACAACAATGTTAGCTTGATTTTATTTAAGCTAGAATGATTACTTTGATTAAATAATATTTATTTGATTCATGCTTATAATGTTTGTGCCTCAATCGATCATGTTTTTAATTAAAATCAAGTTTGTATTTCGTTCATACATGATTGAAATGCACCTAAATTAGCTGAGCAGTCCTAACTAGATGACGGCTATTGGACACATAATTGAAATATGCATGCTCTATTTAGATCCTAACCCAATTAAATTGCAAGTTGCATAACAACTCTAACCAAGCTCTGTTATCTACATAGTTGTTAGATTTGTGTGATTAAACTGTTTCAAACCTAACACATCCCTATTACCTCGCACAAATGCTAAGAAACCCGTAGTAAATAAGGATCAATAAAATGCATATTTACTAATTAAAGGAATCCGAAAGGACCTAATGTGGTTTCCAAACTCATGAAAGATCGAGTTGCCATGGAATGTTTTTCTGAATGTTATTAAGCATGTTGATAATAAATTCAGTTTAATTAAAGTAATTGTCCTAGTTTATTTATGTTATAATTTTTGCAAATTGTGTTTAATTTTTCTAAAATCTATTTCATTAATATAGTTTATGTATTTAGGATAATTTGCATTGGGGATCATTGCATTTAGTTTAATATATTTAATTTTAATCATAACTCCTCAATCATATTGTGTTTTTATTTACCAAGTGATTTAACACAAATACAATCCCTGTGGAGACGATAACTCGATACTTACTTATTACTTGATAACGATTGTGTACACTTGTACAAACCTACGCGTTACAAGTTTTTGGCGCCATTGCCGGGGACTGTTAACTGTTGCGATAGTCAATTTTTTTTGTGAAATTATTTACTTCCAATTTGGTTTATTTCTAACATTAGTAACTTATTCTTTTCAATTTTGTGATTTTCTTTTCAGGTGTTTATGAGCATAGATCGGATTATCGATTTACTCCCTGTAGACCCTAATTGAGCAAACTTTTAGACAAAGAAGACATGAATGAACAGTTCAAAGTCAAGTCAAGATGGACCTTGGAAATCATAATCAAGACCAAGGTAATAAAGTCGGTCGTGTATGAAATACCATCCTCATTGCCGATGATAGGGATCGATACATCAGAGAATATGCTGTGCCACTTTTTAGTGAGTTAAATCCAGGATTTAGAATGCCAGATTGTAACACCCCTATTCCGTAACCGTCGCCGAAATAGGACAAGGCGTTACTCGAAATTAGAAAACAGATCTGAACAGTAAAATTTTGAACAGTCTCTTGAAATAAAGATTATTTATTTAAATAAATGCTAGACACAACCAGAGATCGAGTTTCAAACTTATAAAGTTAAACATCCAAAAGATGCCATATTCGCATGGCTTAAATACGTTAACCAAAATATCCTTCCACTATTAGTCTATTCTATACATGCCTTAAACCTTAATGATATACAAACTTTATCTACTCACATGATAACTCGATAGTATGGTGAAATCTCCTCGACTTCCAACCCAAGCAATTTCTCTGAAGCCCTATAGACATAGGAAAAACACACAGAGTAAGCTTTGAAAACTTAGTAAGCCTTAAGCAAATAAATCATTTCAATGATTATGGAAATTCTATATCACTAATCCGAATTGAAAAAAAAAATCTCAATTACATATACATTCATAGTACTCTTAAGTTCATATAACCTTATTAAGTAGCTTCACTTATTTATATTTATAAATAACTTATGACTATGATTTTAAATTCGTGTGATAACTGTCAATTCATTCGTATGAACAAAACTTGCACATATCCATTACATACCAACCAAAACATGTCATATTTTTCCATGTTTGATTCATGGAACCACAAGGTCACATGTCAAGCACATATAGCATATATTTATCTGTTATTTATCACGTCTCATTTTTACATGGACTACATACATCTGACCAAGTTTATTCAATGTTCACAACATAATCACATAATCACTACAAGCTGTCTTTCTGAGCAGCAGCCACTAAATTATTTATAACTGGAGCTAAAAAACTCCAAATCATGTGCCGTTAATTTTCCCTGAAAATAGACTCATATATCTTATATCCCTAAAATTTTTAGAATTTTTGGTTTGACCAATCAATACCAGATTTTTCATAAATTTTCCCCTGTTTCACTGTTTGACTAATCTGACCATTCTTTACTATAAATCAGATTTCTCATTGTACAGAATTCAAAATATGTTCTCATTTATTTCATTTGAAACTAGACTCATTAAGGAGAATATAAATTTTATCTTATAATCATCATTGTACAATTTAAAATGATTTTCTAAAAACAGAACAGGGGATTTCGAAGTCATTTTGACTCTATCTCACGCCACTTCAAATATCTCATTATCTACCATTCTTTTGCTTACACGGTTTCTTTTATAAGAAACTAGACTCATTAAGCTTTAATTACATAATTTATTCATCTTCTAATTCAATTTCCATAATTTACGGTTATTTTCCAAATCACGCTACTGTTGCTGTCTCAAGTAGATTTATTACAAATTTGCTCTTTCACACATTCCTTGCATTCAAATTATTTAAACATGTATATCATGTCATTCAAGATCGAACTCATATAACATAGGCATTAAAAATGCTTCACTATCAACTTTAGTTCAATTGAAACGAATAAAATACAATATCATATTCACATTTAATTTTCCATGATCGTAATCACCTAAAAATAAAATCATATACTTCCACAAACCTTTCCACAAGGACCAGTGTTTATATTTGAATATAAACACAGAATCACTTCACATAACTTCACACATTTACCGAATGTATTACGATCACATTTATAATCATAACACTTATTCACAGATGCATCACTTTATACATTTATAATTTAATTCAAATCAAAATCGCATACGAGTACATGATACATACCTGGCCAACTTAATATGTAATACACTTTCAATTTGTCATCTTAGTGTAGGATCTTGTAATTGTATACTTTTATCAAATTCATCGGCACTTGGCCTGCTAGGTATAAAACCCAAAATTATATTACCAGCACAAAGCCTGCGGAACTTTAGCCGGATACATTTCCAACATGAAGCCTGCGGGACTTTAGCCCGGATACATTTCCAGCACGAAGCCTGCGGGACTTTAGCCCGGATACATTTCCAGCACGAAGCCTGTGGGACTTTAGCCCGGATACATTTCTACCACAAAGCCTGCGAGACTTTAGCCCGGATACATTTCTAGTGTCTTGAATATTTATTCACATGTTAACACATTTCACATAACATATCACATTAGTAATTCAATTGCTTCATTCGAATATAAGCACAAAATGTACACCTACCCTTTAACTTTTGGTTCAATAATCATACACAAAGAACACATAATCTTTTCACTATCCCAGTTTCACTTTTAATAACCATTCGGCTATATGCCATATTCACAAATTATTTCACACACAACCTCGATCAAGTAGGAACAATAGTCACAATTCATCTATTTTACAAATATCCCATTCCTTGACTTTGTTTCATAATAGCTATTCGGTCATCACATATATACCATTCGATTCACATTCGACTTTATACAAACAAGTACAATAAAATTGTATACACATATTACACACTTTCACATCATTACTTAATAGTTATTCGGCCACATTATATACATAAATCATCCATTTCATATTCGGCATTATAGCCTAAATTCAATATACTTATTGCAAATCGAACTTGTAAAGGTCAAATAATTACTTACCATATTATATAAAATCTTAAGCGCGCAGCAAATCAAATTTAATTACTTAAGGACTTACCTTGAATGTCATTGCACAATTACGGATTGATTAATCAACTACTTTTGCTTTCCCCCTTTCCGAATTTAGCTCCTTTTTCTCTTGAGCTTAATTCAAACAAACAAATAAACATTTATTCACCTTAGTCCATCTCATGATCGAATGCCTTTAAGCTTAATAATAAAAATCTTTTAACAAAGTAACACTCAACCAAAACAAATTCGATTATACAACTATATAATTTAAAGCATCAATTATGCTTAACTAAACGTTAAGCTATAATCAGAATCACTCAGACATATTTATGGTCAAACATAGCAAGAAAACAAAATAGGCTTTACTAGCCACACTTAGTTCAGTTATAACATAACTTCACTTACTTATATGCACATTCGACAACTTGATAATTAAGTTAATATCATGGTATCATAACTCAACATTTATCAATATGTCATTAGAAAAATATGCTCATGTCAAATTTACTCCCAATCACATCTCAAAATTCAACGAACTCATTTAATAATTAAATTCCATTTCAAAGCATCAAAACATTATCAAATGTATACTCATCCTAAATGACCGAATGCACATTAACTAAGCACTTAACAATTTTCTTTAGCCATTAAACTCATTCGGCAATGATAAGGACAAATTTAACAAACCTTAAATTTAACTTATAATTGTACATATCTCATTCAAAGCATCCACACCAATTTATTATCCAATCAACCATAGCCGAAAACCTATCATACAATTAAAACCCTTGTTCAAATTATTATTCACTATAATACTATGGCTGAATCCCTCAATTAGCTAACATAGCCTCTTGTATTCAATCTAAACACGTATATACAACCTAAATCCCTCTTTTAACACATAATTCACTATCTTGGATCTCATTTTCTAACTAATTTAACTTAGTCCAAAGCTGAATGCTATTTGAGCATTAATCTCATGTTCTTTTCATTATTAAGCAAGTATTATAACTCAACTAACTTCATTAGCCGACTACTCAAGCTCATTTGAGCCACATATAGTAATTTAGTTTGTTCACACTCAATTAGAAAATTTTCTCCTTACAAATTATCAAAACATACACAATGTAACCCATTGAGCTCATGACCGAATGCTTCATGCATCACAAACACAAAATCATACACATGGGTCATGTTAGGAGCTTCAAAACCAATTTAAATTTCTCAAAATCCAAAGAAAAACATATGAAATCATACCTTAATCCCCAACACAAGATGGCCGAATGCCTTAGGTGTTCTTTCTTCCATTTCTTGTTTAGTTTCGGCAAAAGGGGAGAAAAAAAATGAGAAACTTTGTTTTTATCACCCTTTTTCTATTATTAATTCATGGTTTTCTAATATAAAACTATTTAATATTATTTCACTAATATACAATACACAAAATGCCAAATTTTTCATCATAATTATCGTCCACTATAATCATAGTGGTCCATTTGACATGCAAATCCTCTATGATGCTATCCATATACAATTTGGCCACTTCAACTTTTACCTATCACATTTTTATGGTTTATTAATTGAGTCCCTTTTTATAATTTGACATCCAAATAACAAAACTAAAGCATCAAATTTTTTTTATTTTAATTTATTATTATATAATTTTTTTCACACATGGAAATTCACATAATAAAACATAGAAATTAATTTAATCCTTTCTTATTAATTAAACACCCAAACGATCACATTTTCGTACGAAATCTTCACATATGCTAATTCACATATAATGAACACAGATAATAATAATTAATTATTTTTTTGACTCAGTTTCGTGGTTCCGAAGCCACCATTCCGATTAGGGTCTAAAACGGGTTGTCACACAGATATTGAGGAAAACCAATTTGAATTGAAACCAATGATGTTTCAAATGCTCCAAACGGTGGGCCAATTCAGTGGTATGCCCATGGAAGATCCACATCTCCACCTTCGATTGTTTATGTAGGTGAGTGATTCATTTAAGATAGCCGGTGCAACTGAAGACGCATTGAGGTTGAAGTTGTTCTCATACTCGTTGCGAGATCGAGCACTAGCATGGCTCAATTTAGTGCCACCGAGTTCCATATCTACATGGCAAGAATTAGTAGAGAGATTTTTAGTTAAGTATTTCCCACCTAGTAAAAACGCTAAGTTGAGGAACGAGATCACAACTTTCCAACAATTGGATGATGATTCTTTGTATGAGGCTTGGGAGCGATTCAAGGAGTTACTTCGTAAGTATCTTCATCATGGGAGTCCTCATTGTATCCAGTTGGAGACATTCTATAATAGTCTCAATGCACATTCAAGATTGATGGTATATGCTTATGCAAATGGTGCAATTTTGTCTAAGTCTTATAATGAGGCTGATGAGATCATCAAGAGAATCACGAGTAATAACTATTAATGGCCAACAAATTGAACAGCTTCAGGAAGACGTGCAGCTAGAGTTCTTGAAGTTGACACCCTTACTTTGTTATCAGCTTAGATATCGTCTATTTCCTCTATGTTAAAAAAGCTTACCGCTAATAGTGCTAATAATTTTGTAGCTCAGCCACCAAGTCCGTTTGAAGTAGTTTCTTGTATGTACTGTAGGGAAGGTCATTCTTTTTAGAATTGTCTGTCAAATCTTGAGTCAGTGTACTATGTGGGGAACCAACATCAAAATAGGAGTGGAAACGGACCGCAGTCTCACTTCTACAATCCTTCATGGCGTAATCATTCTATTTTTTTTCTTGGAGCAACCAAGGAAATGGATCGAACAACAACTTATTGCAGCATAAACCCAACCAATCTCAAGGGTTTAATCAACAAGCTCCAAAACCACCTCAAGCTGAGGCATCAAACAATTTGGAGAACTTGATGAAAGTGTACATGGCAAAGAATGAAGCTTTGATCCAAAGCCAAGCAGCAACATTAAAAAGTTTGGAAAACCAAATGGGTCAGTTAGCTACGGAGCTTTGTAATAGACCGCAAGGAACCTTGCCAAGTAATACTGAGAATCCAAGAAATTTGGGTAAAGAACATATCAAGGAAGTGAGATTGCGAAATGGTAAAATTCTGGAACCCCGATTGATTGATGTCGAAGATAAGCCCATTGAGAAGAATCAACTAGCTATTCAAATTCCTACACCAAAAGAGTCAGAATCTGCAAAGATTGGTAAGGAAAATCCTAAATTAGTGAATTTAGACACTTCAACATCTTCTTTGGATGCAGATTTACCTACTCAGAAGAGTTATCTGATTAAACCAAAAGTTTCATCACCTCCATATCTGCAAATATTGTAGCAACACAAGTAGAAACAGGAGGTGCGATTCAAGAATTTTTTGCTGTTCTGAAGCAGTTACACATCAATATTCTGTTGGTGGAGGCTTTAGAACAAATTCCAAATTATGTGAAATTCATGAAGGATATACCATCCAAGAAGAAACGTGTAATATCCTAATTTTGGGCCTAGTCGGAATAGTGGTTTCGTGACCACAAAATCCGAGATAGAAATAATTATTTTATGATTATTTTAAGGTCTATGATATGATTGCATGATTGTGTGAAACCCGAGACCATCGCCGGATTCGAGTATGAGGTGTTACTAAGCTTAATTTAACATATTTAGAACTTTGGATTATTTATTTCTACATTCACAGCTTTTAAGCTACTTGCATCACAGTCACAAGAAAAATCATATCTCGAGTTACGAAACTCGAAATCAAGATCCGTAAATTTTCCCTAAATCTAGACTCATATACCTATCTACTAATTGTTTTCTAGAATTTTTGGTTGGGCCAATTAGTACAGTTTATTAGTTAAAATCTCCCCTGTTTCAGGGTTCGACTACTCTGACCTCTGTGTATTATGAATCAGATATCTCCCTGTACAGAGCTTCAATGACTATGCCGTTTGTTTCTAATAAAACTAGACTCAATAAGGAATCTTTAAATATAAAGCATGACTTCTAATTATCTTTGTAAAATTTATGGTGAATTTCCAAAGTCAGAACGGGGATCCAGAAATCGCTCTGGCCCTGTTTCACAAAAATTTAAACATCTCATAAAATATAACTCATATACCTGTTTTGTTCCATCCATATGAAAATAGACTCATAATTCTTCAAAGAAAGAAAGTCCAGAAGAAAACATCATTTAATCCCACTGAAATCAAATATAACAAGATCAATATATCTTCCCATACATATATATCAGATGAAGCATCAAGTAGAAGAAACAGAATCATAATATCATACGTATTCTCTCATCAATTCTTATCAGACGAAATGAAATAGAATACCCGATGAAATAGAGCAATATAAATTATAAACCAGTCAGACTACCAATGCTTTCATCCAACACCAGAATTAGAAGACATTCCCATATAACAAGAATTTCTTCAGAAGATCAATAGCCATAGAAATATTTCTGAGAACGGGTAAACACATAGAACATCTCAAAAGAGACTGCTAAATCTGTCCAGTCATAACTGTCACACTTAGATAGTTCACATTTCAATTATCATTTCCCCAACTAGTTCTGCCGTCACAAATTTTATATTAAACCATTCACTAAAGAAGGCCAATTCTGAATAAATTTCGATTTACACTTTTCTTCACCTTGCACCTGAGTAATTCGGTTTACCAAGGAGAATTCCTTTTCTAACTAGGACAGTGCATAACTCCAATAATTTTTACGTCAATCCGATACTTTACTGGCTCTGACTTTACTTATCAGCTCATTTTCAATCTCTAATCATACTTATAATTATTCTATCACTGTACTCTTTGGGTTCTCAACCGGAAACTTATTCAATACAAATCTCATGAAATTCCATTATAAGTACCACTTCGGTAAGGGGGAGGGGTTGTAGGACTTCTGACTCGACTTTCTTATACATACACATATAGCACAACTTCCATCACCATAAGATCATTTACACAAAAAAGGTATGTTGCTATACATGCCATACTTAAATTTACAAGCCATTACCAAAAGTCTTCCGGATAGTGTGACTGAGCCTTCGACCTATCCCGACTCCTGAGCTGGCTTGTCCAAAACTACAATGAGTAAGAAGGAGGGAGTAAGCATAAATGCTTAGTAAGCTCATATGCAAATAATAAGTAACATAACAAACAGTCATACCAATCAACATTAGCATGTATCACTAAAACACATATCACATTTTTAATCATTTTTCATCATCTTATTACCTTATCGTGGTTGTATCAATACTCAACCCGAGGGTTAAATACATACCTGTCCAAAATATCCATTTCACATCACTTACCAATACGTCTCTTTACATCTCGAATATTCCTCCATTTGAGTAGAACTTTACCCGTTGAACACATCGGAATATAATTCGGATACATAGATAACTTGCACATAAGTGCCATATATGCAATCAAGCAATCATGTAACCCGCCCATAAGCGAACTCGGACTCAACTCAACGAGCTCGGGCGTTCGCATCCATAAGTGAACTCGGACTCAACTCAACGAGTTCGGATGCCTAGTTACATCTCACGAACTCGGACTCAACTCAACGAGTTCGGACATTTGCATCCATAAGTGAACTCGGACTCAACTCAATGAGTTCGGATGCTCAACCATCCTAGTGACATGTCACTTGTATCCTAATCTATTCCTAAGGTTCAAACGGGCTTTTTCCTTGAACACTTATCCTTGCCGTCTTCCGTAGAATGCCGAAATCAATACTCGGTAACAATTATATTTAACAAGTAGCTCACATAATTTACATATTATTTGAAATTAACCACAAAGCATACATTTCATAATAAAATTCAGCATAACATATAATTAACATCAATAACTTAAAAATACCAATTATGCTACTTTATTTACACATGAACTTACCTTGGAACCAAAATACAAAGACTTTGCAATTTAGTCCACAATCTTTTCTTTTCCTCGATTGAGGTCGATTCCACGTCTTTCTTGATCTAAAATAACACATTTAGCTTATTTAATACTCACATTATCAAATTAATCCTTAACTCAAATTTTGGCAAAATTACAAGTTTACCCCTAAACTTTTGCATATTTACATTTTTGCCCCTAGGCTCGGGATTAAACTTTATTCCTTATTCTTATGTTTTACAACATGCTGATCACTTTTCTCTTCTATGACAACATCAAATTCTCACTCTAACATGTACTTGTGACTATTAGGTATTTTTACCGATTAAGCCCTTTTACTTGTTTTGATTAAAATCGAGTAGTACAAGTTGTCTAACATAATTTAAAACTTCATATTCTATCATAAAACATCAAAATACACAAATTTCACCTATGGGTATTTTTCCAAATATAAACCCTAGGTTAAATTATTGCTAACATAAGCTTTATCGAGTTACCGGGATCTCAAAAACGTAAAAATCATTAAAAACGGGGCTTGGAATCACTTACTATGGAGCTTGGAAGCTTTAAACAAACCCTAGCCATGGAGAACCCTTGAAATTTCGGCCTAATGAAGAAGATGGACAAAAATTGGCTTTTAATTTTGTATTTTAATTCATTTTACCCCTAAATGACCAAAATGCCCTTACTACTAAACTTTCCAAAAATTACATCCATGTCCAATTTTTGTCCATAGACTTAGAAATTGGTAAAATTGCTATTTAAGACCTCCTAATTAATATTTCAAAACAATTTCATACTAGAAACTTCTAGAATGCAAGTTTTGCAAATTATTCGATTTAGTCCCTAATTTCAATTTAAGCACTTTATGCATAAAATTTCTTCACGAAAATTTCACACAATCATGCAATCATATCATAGACCTTAAAATAATCATAAAATAATTATTTCTATCTCGGATTTTGTGGTCACGAAACCACTATTCCGACTAGGCCCAAAATTAGGATATTACAAAACGACTGAGTGAGTATGAGACTATTGTCTTGACAAAGGAGTGTAGTGCATTCTTGCAGAACAAATTGCCACCGAAATTGAAAGACCCAGGAAGCTTTACTATACCCTGTAACATTGGTAAATCGTGTTGTGGTAAAGCTTTGTGTGATTTAGAAGCGATTATCAACTTGATGCCTAAGTCTATTTTCAAAATGCTAGGGATAGGTGAAGTAAGACATACAACTGTGACGCTTCAACTAGCGGATTGATCTTTAGCATATCCCAAGGGAAAGATCAAAGATGTTTTGGTAAGAGTCGATAAATTTATTTTTCCTGATAATTTCATTGTCTTAGATTTTGAAGCAGATAAGGAAGTGTCTATCATCCTTGGGAGACCTTTCTTAGCCACAGGAAGAACGTTCATTGATGTGCAGAAAGGTGAACTCACCATGTGAGTTCAAGACGATTAGGTAACCTTTAACATTATTAAAGAAATGAAATTTCCCGATCTGACAGAAGAGTGTTCAGTTGTGGAAGAGATAGAAACCTTGGTTTCTATAGAAAGCAATTTTAAAGAAGATCTATTGGAGAAAGCCTTAGATCTTGACCCGTTGGATGATGAAGAAGGAAAAGGAAACATGGCTTTGATGGAAGCCAATCCGAGAAATTTTATTCAATCCACGCCATTTGAACCGTTGGAGTTAGAAGTCAGAGAATTTGTGCAACCCAAGTTGTCAATTAAAGAACCACCTAAACTTGAACTAAAGGTACTTCTTTCCTATTTGAAATACGTTTATTTAGGGGACTGTTCCACTTTGCCTATGATTTTTTAGCAGAACTAATGAAAGATCAAGAGGAGCAACTAATTATCGTTCTAAAGAAATTTAAGAAAATAATTGGTTGGACCATAGCTAATATTCGAGGTACAAGGCCTTCTTTTTGCATGCATAAAATTATTTTAAAAGAAGGTGAAAGAGCTCGAATTGATGGGCAAAGGAGGCTCAATCCTATTATGAAAGAAGTTGTGAGAAATGAAGTGATCAAATAGTTAGATGTAGAAATCATCTATCTTATTTCAGATAGTTCGTGGGTAAGTCTGGTGTAGTGTGTGTCAAAGAAAGGTGGAATCACAATTGTTACAAATGAGCGTAATGAGTTGATTCCAATGAGAACTGTTATTGATTGGAGAATTGTATTGATTATAGGAAGTTGAATAGAGCCACTCGGAAGGGCAATTTTTCATTGCCTTTTTTGGATTAGATGTTAGATTGACGAGCAGGTAATGAATTCTATTGTCTTTTAGATAGCTATTCGGGATATAACCAAATAGTTGTAGCTCTAGAAAACCAACATAAAAAAACCTTTACTTGTCCATGTGGTACATTTTCTTTTAGGTGAATGCCTTTTGGTTTATGCAATGCACCTGCAACATTTCAACGATGCATGGCAATATTCACTAATATGGTTGAAAATTTTGTTGAGGTTTTCATGGATGATTTTTTTTTTGTTTTTTGTAGCACTTATGATATTTGTTTAAGTAATTTGGCTAAGGTACTGAAGAGATGTGAAGAGACAGATCTTGTCTTTAACTAGGAAAAGCACTATTTTATAGTTAAGGAAGGGATTGTCTTAGGGCATAAAATCTCAAAGAGAGGAATTAAAGTCGATAAAGCAAAGGTGGACATAATTGAAAGATTACCAGCCCCAATTAATGTGAAAGGAGTCAAACGTTTCTTAAGCCATGCCGATTTTACTGAAGGTTTATCAAAGATTTCTCGAAAATTTTTAAACCGTTATGTTTGTTGTTAGAGAAAGATACTGTAACTGCTCGTTTTTGGTAAAATTAGAACAGTGGTTTTGGGACCACAAATACGAAGTCAGAATAAGTATTTTATTATTATTTTAATGTCTACAGTATGATATTATATTGGTGTGAAAATTTCGTTAAAAAATTTTATTGTTTGACTAGTCAATTTGATAAAAAGGACTAAATCGCGTAAAGTGCAAAAGTAATGTTCTAATACCTAAAGGTATCTAATAGCTATGGAATATTAAATTAGAAGTCCTTATGTTTTAATTAGACCATTATAATGGTGAGTGGAAATTTTTGGGCATATATTAAATGATTTATATGTTTAATTATAAAGGTTAAATTTGTAATTCATAAAATAAACATAAATAAAGTACAAATAAGCCTAATTTTTCCTTCATTTTCATCTTCTACCACTGAAAATAAGAAAGAAAAACATCCATGGGAGGTTCCTAGGGTTCTGCCACTTCATGATCTAATTGTAAGTCCGTTTTTGTCCCGTTTTTAATGATTTCTATGTTTGTGAGATCGTTGCAGCTAGGTCTAGCTAGCCCAGGGACTATTTTGCAAAATTGTTATAGATTTTAGATATTTCCATTGATGAAAACATGAGTATTTTGATGTTTAATGATACGTTATGAATATTTGTTATGAATTATACAAGTTTTGTGATTTTTAGTGAAAATGCCAAATAGGGATTAAATTGAGAAATGTTGAAACTTTGTGGCTAAAATGTGAAATAAATAGAAAATATGGGCTTCTAGGGGCATAATAGTAATTTGGCTAGCATGGGTATTAAAGAAATTTCATGAATTTGTGATTTTGTGTAATAAGGACTAAACTGTAAAAATGTGAAAGTTTAGGGGAAAATGTGTAAAATAGCCCTAATGTATATTTTGGATTGAATTGAATAAATATATGATTAAATAAGTTAATTTTGAATATATTTAGATCAAGAAAAGTGGAATTTGGATCTAGATTGGGGGAAAACTAAAGTTATTGACTAATCGACTTATTTCGTCGTTTTCACATCCGAGGTAAGTTCATATGTGATAAATATCAATACAAAAGTATTTCATATGCTTTGATATTGCATAAATTGCGAATATGAGACTGTGGATATGAATGATACTGATTCGACAACGATTCAACATTCGAAATTCCGATTGAACTTTAGGAATAATTTAGGATGCTAGTGACATGTCATTAGGGGATACATTGAGTTGGCTTCGAGCCATGATATAGCACTTCGGGTTCGAGTTATAGCGATTTGTCTTCAGGCCATGCATATCGGTTGATTTGGCTTCAGGCCATGATATCAGTACCTCACAGATAAGTTACCTTGATTTGGCTACGGGCTATGGTATAAGTACTTATCGTGTGGGACCCTTGAGTATCTAAACCCAGAAGAAAATCAAATATGATTTGAACAACAATCAATGCAGAAGAAATCAAATTTGGTTTGAATAGCAATCAATGCAGAAGCACAACTTTTATAACTCTAATAACAGTACTGCAGTACTTCCCAAATCTTTAGAACAGAAATTATGATTATAATAAATATAGCCATTTCCATCAAATAGTTATCCCATATAGATAATCATATAGAATCATAAGAAAACCAGAATAGCGAAATTTCAATGTATGAAGGCACACAGGATTTCTAAAAATTATAACCCATATATAGTATAACAATTCTGATGATATCCCCGAATTTTCCAAAAAGAACGACGTCACTCATAAATACTGAAATCCACAATAACAGAAGCAATATCATTTTCACGTATATTCAACAGAACAATAGCTAATAGAAATAGAATATTAGCATCATACAGAGTTTTACTATCAATTTTCATATCCACATAAGAAAATAAATACCAGAGAAAAACAGGGCAATGTTGAACATAACCTCAAATAGATCAATGATGCTTTCATCTATTGATATATTTAGCTAATGTTCTCATACGATAAGAATTCCTTCTGAAATTAAATAGTTACATATACTTCTAAGAATAAACGTACACATAGAATGCCTAGAAGAAATCATAGTAATTGCCCGACTATAACCATTGCACTCAGCCATCAATATAATTCAATCATTATTTCAACTGTCTAATTCTGCTATCAGAAATTTTCACATTATCCCTTCACTAATAGAAATCAATTCAGAAAAGCTTTTAGCTAATATTTTCCTTTGATAACATACCTGAATAGGTCATTTGATCGGAGATAACTTCCTCTTTAACAGTGACATCACATAACCTGAATAATCTTCAGAACTATCCAATGTTTTCTTTTTTTAATATTGTCTTCATTTGTTGATTCATTCACTTTTCTAACCACATTATTAATCTTCCAAACACAGACTTCTATAATTCCACACTTGTAGGCTTATTCAACCCAATTCTTACAGATTTCATTGTAACATTTTACGGATAAGGGGGTAAGGGTAATAAAGCCTCAAATTTAACTTACTCATAAATGCACATAACACATACTATCATAACTAACTAGTTCATTACTAATTTCAAATTCTCAAATCATTTAATAAACATTTGCTTTTAATCACATTCGTTCTTAACACATAGTTCATATGCCATCTCAAATCACCGATTCATGATCAAAGCATTTCATATAATAATCATATTCCATATATCATAACTCATATACTCATATAATTATAACATTTATCCATATCAAAACGTCATACTCTTTGATCCATACCTTTATGAGTTTCAACTCATAATCAACACATTTCCATTCAAATTTTGAGTACACATTCCATACTATCAGAATTAGCTCGATTGGAAAGCTTATCTGTCTCATCAAAATAATTTTCGTCAGAGTCGGGAGATAACACACTATCACAGGTTAAATGTGGCATGTATAGCTAGACTCGCATAGCTATGGTAGTCCTAGAACCGACTAAAACATAGCTCTGATACCAATCAAATGTAACACCCCTAACCCGTATCCGTTACCGGACTAGGGTTATGAGGCATTACTGTATAAAACACAGTTCAGCACAATCATTCCTCACCTTTCATACACCAAAGAATTACTAAACATTTAAAAGTTATCAAATTTGGATATCCTCAATTCACTTATTATAAATTCGTATACATGAGTCATAATTCCAATTCAGATATAATCATACCTTTCTGAACATGTATCGCAAATAAGCACTTTTCAAAAATTCCAACTAATTCAGTTTGAACATGTATCAAAGCTCAACCGATCATGTTCCATAATTACTAAATTCGAACCAAACTTGTATATATATCAAAGACATTTTCACATATTTAATACTTCCAATATTCAATTCCCTATCTCCATCACATTAATGTCATTTTCATAATTAAATCATATTCCATCATATATCATTACACTATACACTTCGAATATATGCCAATTTCTATCTCATTACTTGTGTATCAAACATATCATTTGATAACTTCTGCACAAGCTCATAATAAAACCAATTGAATCATATTACATAAATTATTATGCAATCACATATGAAACTTATATACATTATAACATGGCCGAACATACTAATGATGCATATATACAAGTGCACAATTCATCCTAAAAATAAAAGCCATACTTAACACTTGAACACAAATAACACTCCAATGTGCATCTAATTCATATCTATATTACTATACCTAAACTTCATATTTTATCCTATCAACTAATCTTTATTTCGATCTCACCATTATCAATATCATAAGCATATCAAACTGAATTTAATATCATATTCGGATTTACAACCATACAAGAATGTATACCTATATAGGTATTAGCAACAACTTGACATTTTTAACTATCCATTAAAACTAACCCAAAACATACTTAATCATTACCATCATTTACCATTTGAATCCATACCAAAACAATCAACCAAAATAATCATGAAACATATTCATTACTTACCACTTAGCAACCGAACCTGTTAAGTTAATATACCATCATCCATCACTCTAATTATTCCACATTTCATATTTCCGAAATGAGCTAACTATTAAACTTATTACCAAAACTAAACTCATCAAACATTTTAATTAAGAACATGTAAAACCAAACTTAAGCATAATAAGCAAGCCATTTTTGCATGGCTTTAAATACATACTCATTTAAAATAATTAACTCCAAGACTAGCTTATACATGCCATATAATCGAGTCTCAAAACATTATTTATTGAAAAGATAACCAAATAGTGTGATGTCGTCTTCATCGACTTCCAACCCGAGCAGGTCTCCGAAAATCTATAAACATAGGAAAAACACACAGAATAAGCTTTGAGAACTTAGTAAGCTATAAGCAAATAAATAACTCAATGACAATAACAATTTATACTAATTTATACTATCATAATCATGTTTAACTTCAAACTTATAATTTAATATAATAAATATACTTTCATTTTGCCAAATATCCATAAAACTAATATTAATATATCATTCAAATTCCCAAAGCCACAATGTTAATAATTAACCGAAGATAGATAACTTCATATACATATATTCATGGATCATTTCATAACTATTCTTACTTTATATCATTAAGGCTGTACATAATCATTTATATAAGTTTGCACATAGGTTACAATTTGATATCACTATACTCAACCTTTGGACGAATGTACTGTATCTATTTTCGAGGTAACATTCAATTTCAAAACCATAGTACCATTATATAGTCGAATATATATATACCCATAAACATATATTCCTAAATCAAACTTTAATATCTCGTACTGATACTTGTCATGTAGCCGAATATACATATGTCTATACCAAAGTAACGTACACTATTAAAATCATATTATCAATGCATAAAGCCGAATTTTTAAACACTTGTTTACATATACTCATGTATCAAACCTTAATACCACGAAATTACACTTAACTTATGGCCGAATATACTTCATAATTACTCACAAATTCAAACTAACATCATACATATGTTTGTATCACATATCAAATAATCAACTTACCTTATTTTCAAATAGGTAATCAACTATCAGATACCTGGTCACTTAGCCCGATTTATACATTCGTACATAACTTATCCTTGCCCGTTGAACCATTCAGAATTGGATAGGACACTCGAATAATCACATATATCGTACAATGCTAACGTCCTAGACGTGGTCTTACATGTAATCACATATCGATGCCACTGTCCCAGATAGGGTCTTACTCACACATATATATCGGAGTCACATATAGATGCCATGGTCTTACTCGTACATCACATATCGGAATCTTATGTCATGACATATGTATCCTAGCTATTCCTAAGGTTCATAAGGGGCTTTCGAACGTCGTAACTCAGTCGAAATGAACTTGTAAACGTAGTTCCCAAATATATATACACATTCGGTTATTTATATATAAACTCATAAATTCAAATCAGCATTTCACATTCACATATATTCAAATTTTACAACATTTATTTGCTTATAAACTTACCTCAAACAACAGTAATCGGGACGGGACGACTAGTCGACAACTTTAGTTTTTCCTCGGTCCAAATTCGATTTCTTCATTTCTTGATCTAATTCAATACAAATTCAATTTATTTAATCATATATTCTGTAACGCCCTAACACCCGAGACAGTCGCCGGAGTCGAGTACGAGGTGTTACTAAACTTAATTCATTAATTAAACAGCTTAAACAATTTATTTTAGAATTTCCAGACAAGCTGGCTAACTACATCACAGTCGCTTAAAAATTCATATCTCGAGTTTCAAAACTCAAAATTAATATCAGTAAATTTTCCCTGAAACTAGACTCATATATCTATCTACTAATTGTTTTATATAATTTTTGATTGAGCTAATTAGTACAGTTTATTGATTAAAGTCTCCCCTATTTTAGGGTTCAACTACTCTAACCCCAGTGTATTACGAATCAGATATCTCCCTTTACAGAGTTTCAATGATTATGCCGTTTCTTTCTCATAAAACTAGACTCAACAAGGAATCTATACATATAAAACATGACTTCTAATTATGTTTTTACAATTTATGGTGAATTTTTAAATTCAACTCAGGGGATTTAGAGACCACTCTAACCTTGTTCCACCAAAACTTAAATATCTCATAAAATATAACTCATTTACCTATTTTATTCCATCCATATGAAAATATACTCATCAAGATTCGAATTCATAACTTATTCATCCTTTAATTGCATTTCTACTATTTTTAGTGATTTTTCAAATTCATGTCACTGTTGTTGTCTGATTCTGTGTTCCAAGGATTTTCATGGTTTAGTTAAGACGTAAAGCATACATGTTATCATATATAAACTTGATTAGTCATTCCAATAGATAATCATTTACAAACCCTTTTCTTACCAAACCATAACCATATCATATGATCATTTACACAAAGTGAGTATATTGCTATACATGCCACACTCAAAATATACAAGCCATTTTACCAATTTAGGTCTTCGTATAGTATGAGCGAGCCTTCGACCTATCCAGATTCTCAAGCCAGCTTGTCAAAACTACAATGAAAGAAAAGGAGGGAGTAAGCATAAATGCTTAGTAAGTTCACATGCAAATAACAAGTAACATAATCATGCCATTCAACATAAACATTATTTGCATAAACAACACCAAGACGTTCATGTTACATTTCTATTTAATATCTTACTACAATTTCATCATACTAAGTTCTCAACCCGAGGGTTTAAACAAATACTGTGGCAGCCCAAAATTGACCCTAGTCGGAAAGTGGTTTCGGGACCACGAAACCAAGTCATAAAAATAATTTACAGCCATGTTTGATGCTCATTATATATGAATATGCATGTGTGAAAAATTCATGCTTAAATTATGTATATATATTGTGCAAAATTTATTAAATTGGACGTGTGTGAGAAAATTTAGAAATGTGCTAGGCAAATGTTAAAGTGGCCTATTAATGCATGTTAGAAAATGCTTTTACTTGCATGTCAAATTAGCCAAATTCTAGATGGTGGCCGGCGATGTTATGGACTAAAACATATTATAATTATTTTATGTTAATATTTTATGTTAAAAATAAAAATATGGATAATAAATTAATAGTGGTTAGGGGAGAAAAAAAAAGTTAGCTTATGTTACTCCTCCATTGCCGTAACTAGAGGAAGAGGAAGAAGAAAAATTCGGCCAAGGTGGTTCTCTAGATTAAGGTATGTTCAATGTTGCTTTTGGAAGTTTATACATCCTTTGGATGATTAGTCTAAACTCTATCTATCTCATGGATGGATTTGGGGTTGTTGGAGAGTTAGGATTCGGCTAAGAGGCTTCAAAATTTTAGTTGATGCCTTGATACTATTAGCATGTTAGCTATATGGATGTGTTAAGTTGCTTGAAATGTTAGATAAATTTGAACTCATCACCAAGTTCTTTAGGTAACCCATGTTAGAAATTTCGGTATTGAGATGTCTAGAACTTTCGGCCATAGTAGCTATGGAGAAATAAGGTTTTTGTTTCTTGTTAAATTGGATGAATCTTGTTGTATGAGTGCTTGAACAAACTATGATTAAATAGATGCATAGATTCAAAGTGGGAAGAATTGGCTATTATGTTTGATGCTAATGTCGAATATGAAGATGTTGTACTTGAGTAATGTATGTGGTTAGTTAATAAAATGAAAAGAATGCTTAAATGTGTTATAATCGATTAGGTGCTAAATTAGAAATTTCTAAAAACTTCCATGTTTCTAGCCAAATATGCGTTTGATTAAGAAGGAATTTGTTGAAAAATGTAGGTGAACATGACAAGTGTATTCGGCTTAGGGCATAAAGGATATGAAAATTTTGGTATTTATTTTTGATTGTGTGTGTGTATGACCATGGATAATTGGCCGCATGAATATTATAAATACATGATGTATATTATAATTATTAAGCTACAAAACATTGTACATGTTCGGCCAAGGTAAATTATTTGAGTAAAGTATATCTTGATGGTACATTTCGGCTAGTATAAAATGTATTAAAGCAATATGTATAATTGTTTAAAGTGACTTACCAAATATACAAATTTGAAAATGAAATGATGAGAGACTTAAGTGGGCAATTAATTCAAGTGAATTGGTTCTAAAATGTATATGGATGCCGAATGACTATGTTTGATTTGGGAAGTAAATTGTTTGATTTAGCTCAAGAGCTTAGAGGATCAAAGTTGGATAGGGGAAAGGAAAAAGTGATCAAATAGCCGTTGAAATTGTTCGACAACATCCGAGGTAAGTCTTTGAGTAATGGAACTTAGTTTATGATTTGATTAAATCACGACATATAAGCATAACAAATAAACAGTGATATAATGATTCTACTTGAATTATGTATCGTGGTAATTAGTTTATACTTATGACTGGTAGCCGAATGTGTATAGAGATCATGTTATAAAGCAAATCGAAATCATGCTCTTTGTAGGTGGCTATTGAGCCGAAAATGGGAATGGTTGATAAGTGTCTTGTGCTTGAGTTCTAGTAATGAAAAGGAAATACGGATGTGTTATGATATATTGATATATGTGCATGATTATTCAGATGATATCCGGACTAAGATCCGAGGGCATTTGTGCTAGTCACTATATCCGGACTAAGATCCGAAGGCAATTGTGCTAGTTATTATAACCGGGTTAAGTCCCGAAGGCATTCATGCGGGTTATTATAACCGGGCTAAGTCCCGAAGGCATTCGTGCTGGTTGTTACATCCAAACCAAGTTCCAAAAGTAGTCATGTTTGGAAAGGTGCGATTCTGTCGTAATAATTCCGATTAATGTGCTCATAGTCCCTAATATTACCAGGTATGGATCCTATATACATTGGAAAAATTGTGTACAGTATAAGTTGTGATTATGTGATCAAATAATGCTCTTCCGGCCATTTCCTAAGGTTATAAGAAGTCTATAGCTCACTCGAGTTACATGAAATTGATTCGAATGAAACTTAGTTATGTTGGGCTTCGAATGGGTAAACATATTGACAGAAGTGTAAATTAAAATGAATATGTGATCGTGTGCATAGAAATTTATTTATCCTTATGAATGCTATTTCTTTTGTGTTTTAGTTTCAAATGATTTCATTACTTATAAGCTTACTAAGCATCGAAATGCTTACTCTGTTGCTTAAATTCTCTGTATTA
Organism: Gossypium hirsutum; assembly: GCF_007990345.1. Lineage (NCBI taxonomy): Eukaryota > Viridiplantae > Streptophyta > Magnoliopsida > Malvales > Malvaceae > Gossypium > Gossypium hirsutum. The sequence continues at coordinate 72,080,107 of NC_053428.1, forward strand.
TAGATTTTGTTCGTCAGCTATCGGACTCGGAGGTGTCAAAGTCGAAGTCATCCACACTATTTAAGCCACTTTTTGGTACTCTTCAGTTGATCTTGATAATGGCATGTATAGGGATGACCCTTGTTGTCAATTAAGTATCTTTTGGTAATATATATTCGTATAGCCATGCGAAAATGGCTTGTTTATTTTGAGTATAACATTATGGTCATTTTGTATATATGGTCTTATGATATGGTTATTAAGTGGTGTGGAAATGTTTGGTAATGATTAGCCATTGGAATGGCCAATCATGGTCCTATTGATGCTACGTATGTCATGGCTAATTGTGATTATACTTGAAAATAATGTATGTCAATTTACTAATTGATTCATGGAAAATTATGAAATAGGTAAAATTTACCTTAAAATAGATGCTGACAGCAGCAGTGATGTGAATTTGAAAAATCACTAAAAATAGTAGGAATGGAATTAAATAGAGAATAAATTATGTAATCAAATCTTGATGAGTCTATGTTCATATGAAAGAAACGAAACGACCATATGAGCCGTATTTTATGTGATGTTTAAGTTTTTGTGAAACAGGGCCAGAGCGTTTTCTGGATCCCCTGTTATGATTTTGAAAATTTACCATAAACTAACCAGAGATAATTAGAAGTCATGCTTTATATTTACAGATTCCTTTTTGAGTCTAGTTTCATTAGAAACAAACGGCATAAGTATTGAAGATTCGTACAGGGAGATATCTAAGTCGAAATGCATGAAGGTCAGAGTAGTCGAACCCTGAAATAGGGGAGACTTTAACTAATACAATGTACTAATTTGCCCAACTAAAAATTCTAGAAAACAATTCGTAGATGGATATATGAGTCTAGTTTCAGGAAAAATTTATGGAATCGGTTTTCGAGTTTTGGAACTCGAGATATGATTTTTAAAGTGACTGTGATGCAGTTAGCCAGCTTGTCTAGAAAATTTAAAATGAACTGTGTAAGTAAATGAATTAAGTCCGTTAACACCTCGTGTTCGACTCCGGCAACGGTCTCGGTACGGGGCGTTACAATTTTATTGGTATCAGAGCTACGGTTTAGTCGATTCTAGGACTACCGTAATACCTTCGGGTTTAGCGATACATGCCATTATGTGTTTATTTGATAGTGTGGTGATTTCTGACAGTTAAAAATGTGTTTACTTATAGTAATGGATCCCGATCCCAACCGAGCGGTAGCTGTTGATGTTGAGAGTGTAGTGCCTACTCCCGCGCAAGGGATAGCGCCGGTGGACTCTTAACCTATTGCTAGTAATCAGAATGATGAAGCTAGACAGGCTTTTTATAGTGCGATGAATGATTGGTTCAATCAGTATATTCGAACTAATACGGCTGTTCCACAACCCTCATTCCCGACTAATACAACCCCTGCACCTGCGATACCTCCGGTAACTGACCAGATGAGGTTAAATAAGCCCCCAGTTGACAGAATCCGAAAACACGGGGCTACTGAATTTAAAGCTACAGACAGCGATGATGCCGAGCAAGCTGAATTTTGGTTGGACAACACTATTCGGGTGCTTGATGAACTATCTTGCACACCCGATGAATGCCTAAAGTGTACTATCTTCTTGCTACGTGATTCTGCCTACAATTGGTGGAATACGTTGATTTCGGTTGCGCCCAGAGAGCAAGTAACTTGGGAGTTTTTCCAAACTGAGTTTCAAAAAAAGTATATCAGCTAGAGATTCATTGATCAAAAACAGAAAGAATTTCTTGAACTTAAACAAGGTTCCATGTCGGTTACTGATTATGAACGAAAGTTTGTAAGGCTTAGCCGATACGGTCGAGAATGCATTTCCTCAGAAGCTGTAATGTGTAAACGTTTCAAAGATGGACTGAACGAAGATATAAAACTGTATGTTGGCATTTTAGAGATCAGAGAATTTGTGGTACTTGTCGAGCGAGCTTGCAAAGCCGAAGAGCTCAGTAAGGAGAAAAGAAAAGCTAATATGGGAGCAAAGGAGTTTCGTAAGAGATCTTCGGGAAAGCCCTTTCAACAGTCTTTGAAGAAAGTTAGAGATGATTTAGGCTGGTCTAAAGGCACTTCGGGCTTTTCTAGACGAGATCGTGATTGACCCCCTGTGAGTACGCAAGTCACTTTGGTTGCCAACGTTGGAAATGATCGTCGGGACAGGACGGAGTGCCAGTATTGTGGTAAATGGCATTCGGGGAGTGGTAGATTCCATGACCGCTCCTGTTATAAGTACGGATCAGCTGACTACTTTATCAAGGATTGCCCGAGACTGTCTGAACAGAATGTAAATCAGAGTGGGAAACCGGGTGCTACTACTACTCGAGGTAGACCATCTAAAAATGTGGGGAATGCTAGTGGCGGTCAGAGAGGATCTAGAGATGCTACAACCAGATCTAAGGCTCGTGCTCCTGCTAGAGCTTATGCTATACGCGCACGCGAGGATGCTTCCTCGCCAGATGTTATTACCGGTACTTTCACTCTCTTTGATACTAATGTGATTGCATTGATTGACCCTGGTTCTACTCATTCATATGTATGTGAGACCTTAGCATCCAGTAAGACTTTACCTGTTGAGTCTACTGAGTTCGTAATTCGAGTGTCGAATCCCTTGGGTCGTTATGTGCTTGTCGACAAGGTGTGTAAGAAATGCCCCTTAATAATCCGAGGCTCCTATTTTCTAGCTAACTTGATGCTTTTACCGTTTGATGAATTTGATGTTATTCTCGCTTTGGATTGGTTGACCGTACATGATGCAGTTGTGAATTGCAAAAGTAAGACTATTGATTTGAGGTGTGCAAATAATGAGATAATCCGAGTTGAGTCTACTATTTTGAATGGATTGCCAACAATAATATCCTCGATGTTAGCTCAAAAATATGTGAGAAAGGGGTGTGAAGCGTATCTTGCATACGTATTTGATAATAAAGAACCAGAAAAGAAACTTGAATCGGTACCAGTGGTTTGTGAATATCCGGATGTTTTTCCCGAAGAATTACCGGGGTTACCACCTGTTCGGGAGGTAGAGTTTGACATCGAACTTGTACCTGGGACTACACCGATTTCGATAGCTCCGTATCATATGGCACCAACGGAATTAAAGGAATTGAAAGCTCAGTTGCAAGAGTTGATGGATAGAGGTTTCGCTCGACCAAGTTTCTCACCTTGGGGTGCACCAGTATTGTTTGTGAAAAAGAAGGACGGAACCATGAGGTTGTGCATCGACTATCGTCAGCTGAATAAAGTGACAATAAAGAATAAATATCCGTTACCGCGTATTGATGATTTATTTGATCAACTAAAGGGAGCCTCAGTGTTTTCAAAGATAGATTTGAGATCGGGCTATTATCAGTTGCGAATTCGAGATTTGGATATACCCAAAACTGCTTTCAGAACGAGATACGGTCACTACGAGTTCTTAGTGATGCCGTTTGGGCTCACTAATGCCCCTGCGGTATTTATGGATTTGATGAATCGGATCTTCAGACTGTTTTTGGATCGGTTTGTAGTTGTGTTTATCGATGATATATTAGTCTATTTGGGAAATGAAATCGATCACGTTGAACACCTGGGATTAGTGTTACAGATTTTACGGGATAAGCAGTTATATGCTAAGTTCAGTAAGTGTGAGTTCTGGTTAAGAGAGGTTAGCTTCTTGGGTCATGTGGTATCTGCATCGGGTATTCGAGTTGATCCGAGCAAAATTTCAGCCATACTTAACTGGAAGCCTCCGAGAAATATTACTGAGGTTCGGAGCTTTTTGGGACTTGCCGGTTACTACAGACGGTTCGTAAAGGGTTTCTCGATGATAGCCACACCAATGACTAAACTACTTCTGAAAGATGTTAAGTTTGAATGGACAGAAAAATGTCAGAAAAGTTTCGATCAACTAAAAGCTTATTTGACTGAAGCTCCAGTACTAGTGCAGCATGAGTCAGGCAAAGAGTTTGTCATTTACAGTGACGCATCCTTACTTGGGTTGGGTTGCGTATTGATGCAAGAAGGTCGAGTTGTAGCGTATGCGTCGAGGCAATTGAAGCCACACGAGAAAAATTATCCAACCCATGATCTCGAATTAGCTGCCATCGTTTTCGTTTTGAAAATATGGCGACATTACTTATTTGGCGAGAGGTGCCATGTATTTTCGGATCACAAAAGTCTCAAATATTTGATGACTCAAAGAGATTTGAATCTGCGACAAAGACGTTGGCTCGAGTTGTTAAAAGATTATGAGCTTGTCATTGACTATCACCCGGGAAAGGCTAATATGGTTGCGGATGCCTTAAGTCGTAAATCACTATTTGCTTTACGAGCGATGAATGTACACTTGTCTGTTCTATCCGATAATGTGTTAGTAGTAGAATTAAAGGCTAAACCATTGTTGATTCATCAAATTCGTGAAGCTCAGAAAGTCGATGATGAATTGGTTGCAAAATGGGCTGAATGTATTTCGAATATGGAGTCAGAGTTTCAAATAGATGATGACAATTGTTTGAGGTTCCTAAGTCGATTATGTGTTCCAAGAAATTCAAAACTTATTTCGATGATCTTGAGCGAGGCTCATAGTAGCTGAATGTCTATCCACCCGGGTAGTACAAAAATGTACAATGATTTGAAACGTCAGTTTTGGTGGCCTGGTATGAAACGAGACAATTCTGACTTTGTTTCGAAGTGTTTAATATGTCAACAAGTGAAAGCGGAACATCAAGTGCCTACAGGTTTACTTCAGCCGATCATGATACCTGAATGGAAATGGGATCGAGTCACGATGGATTTTGTATCTGGGTTGCCATTGTCGGCAAGTAAGAAAGATACGATTTGGGTTGTTGTTGATAAACTGACTAAGTCGACTCATTTTATTCCTATACGTACGGATTATTCACTGGATAAACTAGCTGAATTGTATGTTTCTCAGATTGTAAGATTACACGGGGTACCTATTTCTATTGTGTCGGATAGAGATCCGAGGTTCACCTCGCGATTTTGGAAGAAATTGCAAGAAGCTTTGGGTACCAAGTTGCATTTTAGCACCGCTTTTCATCCCCAGACGGATGGTCAATCCGAGCGGATAATTCAGATACTCGAGGATATGTTGAGATGTTGCATCCTTGAGTTTAGTGGTTCATGGGAGCGGTATTTACCTTTGATTGAATTCGCTTACAACAATAGTTTTCAGTCAAGCATTAAGATGGCACCTTACGAGGCTTTGTACGGTCGTAAATGCCGTACACCATTGTTTTGGACCGAGCTCGGTGAAAGTAAAATTTTTAGAGTTGATTTGATTAAAGATGCTGAGCAGAAAGTAAAGATAATTCGTGAAAGTCTGAAGGCAGCATCGGATTGTCAGAAGTCGTATGCGGATTTAAAACGAAAAGATATTGAGTATCAGGTGGGAGACAAAGTGTTTCTTAAAGTTTCACCTTGGAAAAAGATACTCAGATTTGGCCGTAAGGGCAAACTGAGTCCGAGGTTCATAGGGCCGTATGAAATATCCGAACGAGTTGGTCTAGTGGCATATAGATTGATTTTACCCCCTGATCTCGAAAAGATTCACAACATTTTTCATGTTTCGATGCTTCGACGTTACAGATCTGATCCTTCGCACATAATTAATCCCTCAGAGGATGAAATTCAATCCGATATGAGTTACGAAGAAGAACCGATTCGTATCCTAGCTCGTGAAGTGAAAGAGTTGCGAAACAAAAGGGTTCTGTTAGTAAAGGTGTTATGGCTCAAACACGGGATCGAAGAAGCTACTTGGGAAACCGAGAACTCTATGAAAGAACGATACCCAAACCTATTTACCGATAAGATTTTTGGGGACGAAAATTTCTTAAGTGGGGGAGAGTTGTGGCAGCCCTAAATTGACCCTAGTCGGAAAGTGGTTTCGGGACTACGAAACCAAGTCATAAAAATAATTTACAGTCATGTTTGATGCTCATTATTTATGAATATGCATGTGTGAAAAATTCATGCTTAAATTATGTATATATATTGTGCGAAATTTATTAAATAGGACTTGTGTGAGAAAATTTAGAAATGTGCTAGGCAAATGTTAAAGTGGCCTATTAATGCATGTTAGAAAATGCTTGTACTTGCATGCCAAATTAGCCAAATTCTAGATGGTGGCCGGCCATGTTATGGACTAAAACATATTATAATTATTTTATGTTAATATTTTATGTTAAAAATAAAAATATGGATAATAAATTAATAGCGGTTAGGGGAGAAAAAAAAGTTAGCTTATGTTACTCCTCCATTGCCGTAACTAGAGGAAGAGGAAGAAGAAAAATTCGGCCAAGGTGGTTCTCTAGATTAAGGTATGTTCAATGTTGCTTTTGGAAGTTTATACATCCTTTGGATGATTAGTCTAAATTCTATCTATCTTATGGATGGATTTGGGGTTGTTGGAGAGTTAGCGGCTAAGAGGCTTCAAAATTTTAGTTGATGCCTTGATACTATTAGCATGTTAGCTATATGGATGTGTTAAGTTGCTTGAAATGTTAGATAAATTTGAACTCATCACCAAGTTCTTTAGGTAACCCATGTTAGAAATTTCAGTATTGAGATGTCTAGAACTTTCGGCCATAGTAGCTATGGAGAAATAAGGTTTTTGTTTCTTGTTAAATTGGATGAATCTTGTTGTATGAGTGCTTGAACAAACTATGATTAAATAGATGCATAGATTCAAAGTGGGAAGAATTGGCTATTATGTTTGATGCTAATGCCGAATATGAAGATGTTGTACTTGAGTAATGTATGTGGTTTGAGTTAATAAAATGAAAAGAATGCTTAAATGTGTTATAATCGATTAGGTGCTAAATTAGAAATTTCTAAAAATTTCGATGTTTCTAGCCAAATATGTTTTATAATGAATTCAAAGCTAGCTCAGATTCGGGGATTGTCGGAGACATCGTCACACTATCTACCTATCCCTTGGTATTTATGAACTTTAGTATTTTAAGTATATGGCATGTATAGGAACTATGGCCATTTTGGTTATGACTTGATAATGATTTTGGCCAAATGAATTGGCTTGTAAATTTTTATGTTTGGTATGTATATAAATTGTCATGAGTGATGGTTTATTTTCGTCTATTTTGGTATGTTTTGAATGAGTAAAACATGATTTTATAAGCATGTTGGTTGTTAGTATTAGAAATGGTATATTTTAGTCTTGGTTGTTGTTGAGTTTGGATTCCTATATATGCTTTGAACTTGTGCCATTCGGTTTGTGTAGGTACATGCAAATTTGGGTGGCAAATTGGCTTGGTAAATAGCCTATTTTTTTCCACATGGGCAGAGACATGGGCGTGTGTCTTAGCAGTGTGTGACACATGATCATGTTACACGGTCGTGTGTTCTCTGGTGAAGTTTATCAAATCAAGTCAGTATGCTCCACACGGCCTCACACACGAGCGTGTGACTTGGCCGTGTGGCATAAGTCAGTATACCCTACAAGTTTGGCACGGCCTAGCACACGACCTGCAACATTGGCATGTGTGGTCATTTTTAGGGCACACGAGTGTGTATGTTGGTCGTGTGACCCAAGTTAGAGAGTTACACGGGGTCAGGCATGGGCTCGGACACGGTCATGTGCTCCTATTTTGAATGTCCACACGGTCTATGACATGGGCGTGTCTGGTGGCCATGTGTCACACGGGTGTGTGTCCCCTATTTTGAGAAAAATTTTCAAATTTTCGTGAAAGTTTCTTAAATTAGCAGTTTAGTCCCGAACCACTCTCAATGTATGTTTAGGGCCTCGTAGGCTCGTATTAGGGACAAATTGGTTGAGATTGAATGATGATTCTATGATTTGATTAAATATATCTGAAAAGTGTTTAAATGTGTTATAAGTCCGGTAATGCTCCGTAACCCTATTCTGACGTTGAATACGGGTGAGGTGTGTTACAAATACAGTGTTTGATTTCAATAAAGCATGTTTGGAAGCTTTTAAAGATCTAAAAAAAGGGTTAATCTCAGCCCCAATAATCATTACACCGGATTGGAGCTCACCTTTTGAGTTGATGTGCAATGCAAGTGATTATGCCACTAGAGTTGTGATGGGTCAAAAAGAAACAAAGTGTTTCACCCTATTTTCTATGCAAGTAGAACTTTAACGGGAGCCTAACTCAATTATACAGTAACTAAAAAGGAACTCTTTGCTATAGTTTTTGCTTTTGACAAATTCTGATCATATCTTATAGGTACCAAAGTTACAGTATTTACTGAGCATGGGGCCATTAAATACTTGCTCACAAACAAATATGTGAAACTGAGGCTAATTCGTTGGATACTTTTGCTCCAAGAATTTGACCTTGAGATCCAAGACAGAAAAGGTGTTGAAAATTAAATAGCTGATCATCTGTCGAGGTTGGAGCAAGATGAGGTAACTCGATCATGTGTGCCTATCAACGAGAATTTCCCAGATGAACACTTATTTGAGGTAAGTCAAATTCATGAAACACCTTGATTTGCTAACTTTGCCAATTATCTTGCATGTGGAATAATTCCTCAAGAAATGACATACCAACAAAGGAAAAAATTCCTTCATTATAGTCGATATTATTTTTGGGAGGATCCATTTTTGTTTATATAGTGTGTAGATAATATAATCCAAAAGTGTATAGCTGAAAGTGAGATTATTGAGATCTTGTATCATTTTCATTCATCTCCAAGTGGGGGACACTTTGGTGGTTCACGCACTGTAGCAAAGATTTTGCAAGCAGGTTTCTTTAGGCCTAAACTATTTAAAGATGCTTATGCTTATGTGAAGAATTATGATAAATGCCAAAGGATTGGAAATATATCAAGGAGGAATGATATGCCCTTAACAAACATTTTGGAGATTGAATTATTCGACGCATGGGGCATTGACTTTTTAGACCCGTTTCCTTCTTCGTATGGGAACAAATACATTTTAGTTGATGTGGACTATGTATCCAAGTGGGTTGAAGCTGAAGCATACCCTAAAAATTATGCAAAGGTAGTTATACGATTCCTACATAAGCATGTGTTTACACGATTTGGGACACCAAGCGCTATTATTAGTAATGAAGGTTCCTACTTTGTGAACAAATGACTTAAGTGGTTGCTTGACAAATATGATGTGAAGTACAAGATTGCTACTACATATCACCCCCAGTCTAATGTGCAAGTTGAAAAAGTGAATCGTGAAACCAAAGGTGTCCTTGAAAAGGTAGTATGCCCTAGCAGAAAAGATTGGTCTCGAAGGATCGATGATGCATTATAGGCCTACCGAACAACATTTAAGACACCGTTAGGAATGACTTCTTATAGGTTGATCTTTGGAAAGGTGTGACAGCCCTAATGTGACCCTAGTCAGAAAGTGGTTTCGGGACCACAAAACCGAGTCATAAAAATAATTAACCGACATATTTGATGCTTATTATATGTATATATGCATGTGTGAAAATTTCGTGTTTGAATTTTGATAATTGTGAGTGAATTTTATTAAATAGGACTTGTGTGAGAAAATTTAGAAATGTGCTAGGCAAATGTTAAAGTGGCCTATTGATGCATGTTAGAAAATGCTTGCACTTGCATGTCAAATTGGCCAAATTCTAGATGGTGGCCGGCCATGTTATGGACTAAAGCATATTATAATTATTTTGTGATAATAATTTTATGTTTCAAAATAAAATAATGAATTAAGAATAATAGAACATGAGGTGAGTGGGAGGAAAAAACAAAATGTAACACCCCGAACCCGAGACCGTCGCCGGAGTTGAACACGAGGTGTTAATAGACTTCAAACCACTTACTTGACATTTCCCAGACAAGCTGCCAATCTGCGTACTAGTCGCTTTAAAAATCATATCTTGAGTTCTGAAACTCGAAATCCAGTTCCGTAAATTTTCCCTGAAACTAGACTCATATAACTATATGGTAGAATTTTTGTAGAATTTATGGTCGGGCCAATTAGTACAGTTTATTAGTCAAAGTCTCCCATGTTACAGGGATCGACTACACTGACCTTTGTGCATTACAACATGGATATCTCCATGCACAGAGCTTCAATACTGATGTCGTTTGTTTCTGTAGAAACTAGACTCAGAGAGGAATCTGTAAGAATATGGAATGACTCCTAATTATCTCTGGTTAATTTATAATGAATTTCCAAAGTCGGAACAGGGAATCCAGAAACCGTTCTGGCCCTGTCTCACGAGAACCTGAATATCTCTTAACATACTGTCCATATGATCGTTTTGTTACTTCTATATGAAAATAGACTCATCGAGCTTTGATTACATAATTTATTCATCAATTAATTCCACTCCTACTATTTTTAGTGATTTTTCAATCTCACGTCACTGCTGCTGCCAGCATCTGTTACGAAAGCAACTATGCCCATTTCGTGATTTCTCCTTGATCTAACTAGTAATTCATCATACATATCACAAATTATGATCATGACTAGCCATGCCAAAGGCTAATCATTGTCAAACATCTCCCTACTACACTATTGCCATATCATGAATTTTAACACCAAAAATAATCAACCATGACATATGGCATAAAAAAAAAAAGGGTCGAATTACCAAGGCTTACGACCTAACGTTATAAACCAAACCCAACCGACATTTATGCCATTTTCACATGGCTAAAAGTTTACATCCCAAAGTTCAAACACAACATAATAGCCTCTACATGCCGAAATGTTCTCCTAAGCCGACTAAGAAGAAAGTACCAAAACTTGCTAGCCGGTGTGATGACTTCGATGACGGCCCGATCACGCAACAAGAGACGAGTCCAAGAAACCTAAAATAGGTGACAAGGAAACACCGAGTGAGTATATAACTCAGTAAGTCATAAGCAATGCACTACCATCCATTAATAACATTATCACAAGAAGAAGCAAAATGGAACGAGGCTAGTTACTCCATCCATACCGAACCATACCATAGTTCCTCAAACCTATCGGTTCAATCTCATACCAAGTCATGCATTCACATTCCATATACTAATCAATAGGATATTCGAGGCATTTTCATACATCATTTTATTTTCGTTACAATCATACAACTAAACGACCTTTCACCTATTCCACGATAAATCTTATGTACGTGACTTCAATTATAATTGTCACATAGGTTCAAACTTACCAAGCTCAACTTCAAATATAAACATAACGCCTATTAGTCACGAACTCAAGGTACTTACCCGATCCACTGTCCGTGATCAACTCAATAATGTCGCACACTTAGTGTCCATAGTGATTCAAAAGTATATATTAAGTCCGCACACTCAGTGCTATATAATCAACTCGCACACTTAGTGCTACATAATCAAACTCGCACACTTAGTGCTACATAATCAAACTCGCACACTTAGTGCTACATAATCAAACTCGCACACTTAGTGCTACATAATCAAACTCGCACACTTAGTGCTGTACAATTTAAACCCGCACACTTAGCGCCAATCTCATGATCATAAATGTTTATACCCGCACTCTTAGTGCCGAGATCAACAACTCAATACATCTCACCTCTTTTCTTTTCATTCAACACTTTCGTCACCACATACATACATGTATATATATATATATTTATCATTCCATTCAGCATCATTACATAGACGTTATGACCATTTAAATTAATACAAACTATATGCTTAATGACTTACTTTATGTTGGGTAAAGTAATCCCAAGTCGGCTACTCGATGACCTTCGATTTCCCCTTGTTGGACGCCTCTCCTTTAGGATCTTGAGCTCATTCTAGCCATCTTCCAAGCCGCACACTCAGTGCTATATAATCAACTCGCACACTTAGTGCTATATAATCAAACTCGCACACTTAGTGCTACATAATCAAACTCGCACACTTAGTGCTACATAATCAAACTCGCACACTTAGTGCTACATAATCAAACTCGCACACTTAGTGCTACATAATCAAACTCGCACACTTAGTGCTGTACAATTTAAACCCGCACACTTAGCGCCAATCTCATGATCATAAATGTTTATACCCGCACTCTTAGTGCCGAGATCAACAACTCAATACATCTCACCTCTTTTCTTTTCATTCAACACTTTCGTCACCACATACATACATGTATATATATATATATTTATCATTCCATTCAGCATCATTACATAGACGTTATGACCATTTAAATTAATACAAACTATATGCTTAATGACTTACTTTATGTTGGGTAAAGTAATCCCAAGTCGGCTACTCGATGACCTTCGATTTCCCCTTGTTGGACGCCTCTCCTTTAGGATCTTGAGCTCATTCTAGCCATCTTCCAAGCCAAAATCCAATAACCAAATCTCCCTTCCTTCTCCTCACTCACGGCAATAGCCAAAGAAAAAAAAGATGAACACTCCCTCTTCCCTCCTTATTTTATTCATCTTTTCCTTTTTAATTCCTTTCTTTAATTTATTTTAATTTACTTACCAATATTAAATAATAAACAACATAAACTTGGAGGAATGGAACCATGCTTGGCCGGCCACTTAACATGAATTGGGCACTTTGACATGCAAACCCAAACTTTCCTATTTTAATACTATTTGGTCCTTACTTATTTACCTATCATAATTTTCTAAGTCTCTCAACTAGATCCTTTCAAGCAAAATTCACATTCCTAAGATAAAATTAAAACATCAAATTTTTATACAAGTACTATCACACATATAAGATATGCAAATAAAATTTTAACTAAATTTTATGGCTCGGTTTTGTGGTCCCGAAACCACATTCCGACTAGGGTCAATTTTGGGCTGTCACAACTCTCCCCCACTCAAGAAATTTTTGTCCCCGAAAATCTTACCGGTAAATAGGTTTGGGTATCGTTCTTTCATCGAGCTCTCGGTTTCCCAAGTAGCTTCCTCGATCCCGTGTTTGATCCATAACACCTTTACTAACGGAACCCTTTTGTTTCGCAACCCCTTCACTTCACGAGCTAGGATACGCATCGGCTCTTCTTCATAACTCATATCGGCTTGAATTTCAACCTCCGACGGACTAATTATGTGCGAAGGATCAGATCTATAGCGTCAAAGCATCAAAACATGAAAGACGTCGTGAATCTTTTCAAGTTCAGGGGGTAAAATCAATCGATACGCAACTGGACCGACTCGTTCGGATATTTCGTATGGCCCAATGAATCTCGGACTCAACTTGCCCTTTCGGCCAAATCTGAGTACCTTTTTCCAAGGCGAAACTTTAAGAAACACTTTATCTCCCACCTGATATTCAATGTCCTTTCGTTTCAAATCCGCATACGATTTCTGACGATCCGTGGCTGCCTTTAGACTTTCACGGATTACCCTTACTTTCTGTTCGGCATCTTTAATCAAATCGACTCCGAAAATTTTACTTTCACCGAGCTCGGTCCAAAACAATGGTGTACGGCATTTACGACCGTACAAAGCCTCGTAAGGTGCCATCTTAATACTTGATTGAAAACTATTGTTGTAAGCGAATTCAATCAAAGGTAAATACCGTTCCCATGAACCACTAAACTCGAGGATGCAACATCTCAACATATCCTCAAGTATCTGAATTATCTGCTCGGATTGACCATCGGTTTGTGGATGAAAAGCTGTGCTAAAATGCAGCTTGGTACCCAAAGCTTCTTGCAATTTCTTCCAAAATCGCGAGGTGAATCTCGGATCTCTATCCGACACGATAGAAATAGGTACTCCATGTAATCTCACAATTTGAGAAACATACAATTCGGCTAGTTTATCCAATGAAAAATCCGTACGCACGGGGATAAAGTGAGCCGACTTAGTCAGTCTATCAACAACAACCCAAATCGCATCCTTCTTACTTGCTGACAATGGCAGTCCGGACACAAAGTCCATTGTGACTCGATCCCATTTCCACTCGGGTATCATGATCGGCTGAAGTAATCCTGAAGGCACTTGATGTTCCGCTTTCACTTGTTGACATATTAAACATCTCGAAACAAAGTCGGAGATGTCCCGTTTCATACCATGCCACCAAAATCGACGTTTCAAATCGTTGTACATTTTCGTACTCCCCGGGTGAATTGACATTCGGCTACAATGAGCTTCGTTCAGAATCATCGAAATGAGTTTTGAATTTCTTGGAACACACAACCGACTTCTGAACCTCAAACAATCGTCATCATCAATTTGAAATTCGGATTCCATATTCGGAATACATTCAGCCCGTTTTGCAACCAATTCATCGTCGACTTTCTGAGCTTCACAAATTTGATGAATCAATAATGGTTTGGCCTTTAATCCAGCTACTAACACATTGTCGGGTAGAACAGACAAGTGCACATTCATCGCTCGTAAAGCAAACAGCGATTTCCGGCTTAAGGCGTCCGCAACCACATTAGCCTTTCCCGGGTGGTAATCAATGACAAGCTCGTAATCTTTCAACAACTCAAGCCAACGTCTTTGTCGCAGATTTAAGTCTCTTTGAGTCATCAAATATTTGAGACTTTTGTGATCCGAAAATACATGGCACTTTTCGTCAAACAAATAATGTCGCCATATTTTCAAAGCAAATACGATGGCGGCTAGTTCGAGATTATGGGTTGGATAATTTCTCTCGTGTGGCTTCAATTGTCTCGACGCATAGGCCACAACTCGACCTTCTTGCATCAATACGCAACCCAACCCGTGTAGGGATGCGTCACTATAAATGACAAACTCTTTGCCTGATTCGGTTGCACTAAAATTGGAGCTTCAGTCAAATGAGTTTTCAGTTGATCGAAGCTTTTCTAACATTTCTCCGTCCATTCGAACTTAGCATCCTTTTGAAGTAGCTTCGTCATTCGTGTGGCTATCATCGAGAAACCTTTTACAAATCGTCGGTAATAACCGGCGAGCCCCAGGAAGCTCCGAACTTCGGTAACATTTCTTGGAGGCTTCCAGTTAAGTATGGCTGAAATTTTGCTCGGGTCAACTCGAATACCCGATGCGGATACCACATGACCTAAGAAACTAACCTCTCTTAACCAGAACTCACACTTACTGAACTTAGCATATAACTTCTTATCCCGCAAAATTTGCAACACTAATCTCAGGTGCTCAACATGTTCGGTCTCATCTCCTGAATACTGTCTGAAGATCCGATTCATCAAATCCATAAATACCGCAGGGGCATTAGTGAGCCCGAACGGCATCACTAAGAACTCGTAGTGACCGTACCTCGTTCTGAAAGCAGTTTTGGGTACGTCCGAATCTCGAATCCGCAACTGATAATAACCCGATCTCAAATCTATCTTTGAAAACACTGAGGCTCCCTTTAGTTGATCAAACAAATCATCAATACGCGGTAATGGATATTTATTCTTTATCGTCACTTTATTCAGTTGACGATAGTCAATGCACAACCTCATGGTTCCGTCCTTCTTTTTCACGAACAGTACTGGTGCACCCCAAGGTGAGAAACTTGGTCGAGCGAAACCTCTATCCATCAACTCTTGCAATTGAGCTTTCAATTCCTTTAACTCGGTTAGTGCCATACGATACGGAGCTATCAAAATTGGCGTAGTTCCAGGTACAAGCTCAATACCAAACTCTATCTCCCGAACATGTGGCAAACCCGGTAACTCTTCAGGAAAAACATCCGGGTATTCACAAACCACCGGCACAGATTCGGGTTTCTTTTCTAATTCTTTGTCATCAAGTACATACGCAAGGTATGCTTCGCACCCTTTTCTTACATATTTCTGGGCCAACATTGCTGATATTACAGCTGGCAACCCCCTTAAGTCCGTAGACTCAACTCGAATTATCTCGTTATTTGCGCACCTCAAATCAATAGTCTTGCTTTTGCAATTCACAACCGCATCATGCGCGGTCAACCAATCCAAACCAAGAATAACATCAAATTCGTCAAACGGCAAAAGCATCAAATCGGCCGAAAAACAGGATTCTCGGATTATTAGAGGGCATCTCTTACACACTTTATCAACAAGTACGTATTGACCCAAAGGGTTTGACACTCGAATTACGAACTCAGTAGACTCAACAGGTAGAGTCTTACTGGATGCTAAGGTTTCGCATACATATGAATGAGTAGAGCCAGGGTCAATCAATGCAATCACATTAGTATCAAAGAGAGTGAAGGTACCAGTGATGACGTCAGCGGAGGATGCCTCCTCTCGTGCGCGAATGGCATATGCTCTAGCAGGAGTACGGTTCTCGGCTCGAACAGCCGTATCAGAGGCCCCTCTCTGACTACCACCCCTACCTCCTAAAATTCTCGGTGGTCTACCTCTAGTTGTCACTCCACTAGGTCTTGCACCTTGAATCTTATTCTTCTCATCAAGCTCCGTGCAATCTCTAATGAGGTGGTCCTTCGAACCGCATCCGTAACAGGCCCTGTTAGTAGACTTACCCCAACATTCGCCTAGGTGTCGTCTTCTGTATTGGGGACACTCAGGTTTCTCTTGACGATTATTGCCCACACTAGCTACCGAAGTAGCTCGAGAGTCCGTCGATGGTCGTGCTCTGATGGAAATTCCCGCAGTCGTCCTCGACTTATTAGTGTCCTCCCTGAACTTCTTTACAGCTGAGAACGGAGCTTTACCCGTCGATCTTTTACGATAGTCTCTAGCTTCAAATTCAGCCTTCTTCTTCTCCTTTCCAAGTTCTTCCGCCCTGCAGGCTCGTTCGACTAGTGTTACGAATTCTTTTATCTCCAAAATACCCACTAGTAGCTTTAAATCTTCATTCAATCCTTCTTCGAATCTTTTGCACATAGCAACCTCATCAGCTACACACTCCCGGGCATACCTACTGAGTCTTATGAATTCATGTTCGTATTCAGATACTGTCATACGGCCTTGCTTGAGTTCCAAGAACTCCTTATGCTTTTGATCAATGAACCGTTGACTAATATATTTCTTTCGGAATTCCGTTTGAAAGAAGTCCCAAGTAACTCGTTCGTTTGGGACTATGGAAATCAGGGTCCTCCACCAATAGTAGGCTGAGTCCCGCAACAAGGATATAGCACACTTTAGACATTCATCGGGTGTGCATGACAGTTCATCAAACACCCGAATGGTGTTATCAAGCCAGAACTCGGCCCTTTCAGCATCATCAGTAACTATGGCCCTGAACTCCTCAGCCCCGCGCTTCCTAATCAAGTCTACAGGTGGCTTACTCAGCCTCACAGGATCAGTGACTGATGGCATTACGGGCTCTTGGGGTGGATTATTCAAATTCAGGAATTGTTGGATAGCCGGATCAGTTCGGGCATATTGCGCGACCCACTCATTCATCATGGTAAAGAAGGCTTGTTTAGCCCCCTCACCTTGATTATTCACAGATGACTGAGGTTCAACAGGCGGCGTCCCTTGTGCAGGAGCAGCCGCTACACTTTCAACATCATCCGCCAAGGTTCTCTCTACACCGGGATCCATTTACTAATCAAAACAAAAATTTTAACCGTCAGAAGTCATCACACATTTAAACATTAACATTACGGCATGTATAGCTAGACTCATACGTGCTATGGTAGTCCTAGAACCGACTAAACCATAGCTCTGATACCAATAAAATGTAACACACCGAACCCGAGACCGTCGCCGGAGTCGAACACGAGGTGTTAACAGACTTCAAACCACTTATTTGACATTTCCCAGACAAGCTGCCAATCTGCATACTAGTCGCTTTAAAAATCATATCTTGAGTTCTGAAACTCGAAATCCAGTTCCGTAAATTTTCCCTGGAACTAGACTCATATACCTATATGGTAGAATTTTTGTAGAATTTATGGTTAGGCCAATTAGTATAGTTTATTAGTCAAAGTCTCCCATGTTACAGGGATCAACTACACTGACCTTTGTGCATTACGACTTGGATATTTCCCTGCACAGAGCTTCAATACTGATGTTGTTTGTTTCTATAGAAACTAGACTCAGAGAGGAATCTGTACGTATATGGAATGACTCCTAATTATCTCTGGTTAATTTATAATGAATTTCCAAATTCGGAACAGGGAATCCCGAAACCGTTCTGGCCCTGTCTCACGAGAACTTGAATATCTCTTAACATACTGTCCATATGATCGTTTCGTTACTTCTATATGAAAATAGACTCATCGAGCTTTGATTACATAATTTATTAATCAATTAATTCCACTCCTACTATTTTAGTGATTTTTCAATCTCACGTCACTGCTGCTGCCGGCATCTGTTACGAAAGCAACTATGACCATTTCGTGATTTCTCCTTGATCTAACTAGTAATTCATCATACCTATCACAAATTATGATCATGACTAGCCATGCCAAAGGCTAATCATTGTCAAACATCTCCCTACTACACTATTGCCATATCATGAATTTTAACACCAAAAATAATCAACCATGACATATGGCATAAAAAAAAAAGGGGTCGAATTAGCAAGGCTTACGACCTAACGTTATAAACCAAACCCAACCGACATTTATGCCATTTTCGCATGGCTAAAATTTTACATCCCAAAGTTCAAACACAACATAATAGCCTATACATGCCGAAATGTTCTCCTAAGCCGACTAAGAAGAAAGTACCAAAACTTGCTAGCCGGTGTGATGACTTCGATGACGGCCCGATCAAGCAACAAGAGACGAGTCCAAGAAACCTAAAATAGGTGACAAGGAAACACCGAGTGAGTATATAACTCAGTAAGTCATAAGCAATGCACTACCATCCATTAATAACATTATCACAAGAGGAAGCAAAATGGAACGAGGCTAGTTACTCCATCCATACCGAACCATACCATAGTTCCTCAAACCTATCGGTTCAATCTCATACCAAGTCATGCATTCACATTCCATATACTAATCAATAGGATATTCGAGGCATTTTCATACATCATTTTATTTTCGTTACAATCATACAACTAAACGACCTTTCACCTATTCCACGATAAATCTTATGTACGTGACTTCAATTATAATTGTCACATAGGTTCAAACTTACCAAGCTCAACTTCAAATATAAACATAACGCCTATTAGTCACGAACTAAAGGTACTTACCCGATCCGCTGTCCGTGATCAACTCAATAATGTCGCACACTTAGTGTCCATAGTGATTCAAAGTATATATTAAGTCCGCACACTCAGTGCTATATAATCAACTCGCACACTTAGTGCTACATAATCAAACTCGCACACTTAGTGCTACATAATCAAACTCGCACACTTAGTGCTACATAATCAAACTCGCACACTTAGTGCTGTACAATTTAAACCCGCACACTTAGCGCCAATCTCATGATCATAAATGTTTATACCCGCACTCTTAGTGCCGAGATCAACAACTCAATACATCTCACCTCTTTTCTTTTCATTCAACACTTTCGTCACCACATACATACATGTATATATATATATTTATCATTCCATTCAGCATCATTACATAGACGTTATGACCATTTAAATTAATACAAACTATATGCTTAATGACTTACTTTATGTTGGGTAAAGTAATTCCAAGTCGGCTACTCGATGACCTTCGATTTCCCCTTGTTGGACGCCTCTCCTTTAGGATCTTGAGCTCATTCTAGCCATCTTCCAAGCCAAAATCCAATAACCAAATCTCCCTTCCTTCTCCTCACTCACGGCAATAGCCAAAGAAAAAAAAGATGAACACTCCCTCTTCCCTCCTTATTTTATTCATCTTTTCCTTTTTAATTCCTTTCTTTAATTTATTTTAATTTACTTACCAATATTAAATAATAAACAACATAAACTTGGAGGAATGGAACCATGCTTGGCCGGCCACTTAACATGAATTGGGCACTTTGACATGCAAACCCAAACTTTCCTATTTTAATACTATTTGGTCCTTACTTATTTACCTATCATAATTTTCTAAGTCTCTCAACTAGATCCTTTCAAGCAAAATTCACATTCCTAAGATAAAATTAAAACATCAAATTTTTATACAAGTACTATCACACATATAAGATATGCAAATAAATTTTAACTAAATTTTATGGCTCGGTTTTGTGGTCCCGAAACCACATTCCGACTAGGGTCAATTTTGGGCTGTCACACAAAAGTTGTCTCGTCCTTGTTCCTCCTTTGCCGTGACTTGAGGGTGGGATAAGGAAAGAATTCTCTTGTTTCATGTTCAGTTTGGTTGATGTTTAGGAAGAGGTAAGTACTTTGAAATCTTTGAAAATTTATGTATAAATAAGGTATGTAATTCATGGTAGCTTTTGAAATTGTTGAATGTATTAAGCTAGTTACTAAGTCCCTTAGTTAGCCCATGTCCAAATTTTGAATCTTGTTGGTAACATGAGTAATCAGTTAAGAGAAAATGTTCAAGAAATGGTGTTGTTCATGTTATTTGGATGAAAAAAAAATGGTAGTTAGGTGAAGTAGAGTCTAACAAATGAGCACATTTGTGCATTAGTTGCTAAATGGAGAAAAATCGGCTAACAAGTTGTGTACTAAGGCCGAATATGATTTTGGATATTATTGGGCAATGTATGTGTTTTGAATTGATGGAATGGAGAGGATGCTTTAATCGTGTTATGAACAATTATTTGTTAAATTAAGGTTTGCTAAGCTAGCTATTAAGGTGAAATGCAAATGTTAGTATTTGATTTGGTAATAATCTGCTTGGGGACAGCAGCAGTAAGGTGATTTTGGAAAATCGCCATAAATTGTAGGAGTTGAGTTAGAAGCTGAATAAATTATGTCATTAAAGCTTGAAGAGCCTAGGTTCTCAGAAAAGAAACTATAAAAACAAAAGAGTTACCGATCTTGAGATATTTGAAGTATTGTGGGACTGAGTCAAAATGACTACTAGATTCCCTGTTCTGTTTTTATAAAAATCAGTATAAATTGTTAAAAAATGGCCCTAAGATCAAATTTATATGCTTAGACTCCTTAATAGTTTCAAATGAAATAAACAAGAACATATTTTGAATTCTGTACAATGAGAAACTTGATTCGTAGTGAAGAATAGTCAGTTTAGTCAAACAGTGAAACAAGGTGAACTTTAAGAAAAATATGGTATTGTTGGGCTAAACTAAAAATTTTGAAAATTTTATGGATAATAGATAAATGAGTCTTCTGTCAAGAAAAATTTACAGCAATTGATTTGCAGTTTCGTAGCTCCAGTTATAAAAACTTTAGTGACTGTTGCTCAGGAAGTCAGCTTATAGGGAAATTGTAATTATATTGTAAACATTAATGAAAATTTGCTAATGAATTATTTATTGATTTTTATAAAGCTTACTATAATCTATATGTGTGAAAGTCGAATCCATATGTATTATATTCTAAAAGTAATACTTGAATAGTCGATTAATGACTAGTTAAAATTTGTTGAACTTAAGCTCAAGAGCATAGGGGGGGAATTTCAGATAAGGGAAAAGAGAAAGTAACCGAGTAGCCACTCCGCAACTGTACCAAGTATCCGAGGTAAGTCTTCGAGTAATGAAACTTAGTTTATGATTTGATTAAGTCATGACACATAAGCATAATGAATAAACAGAGATATAATGATTCCACTTGAATTATATATTGAGGTGATTAGTTTATACTTATGACGGGTAGCCGAATGTGTATAGAGATCATGTTAGAAAGCCACTCAAAATCATGCTCTTTGTATATGGCTATTGAGCCGAAATTGGTAAGGTTTGATAAGTGTCTTGTGTTTGAGCTTTAGTAATGAAAATGAAATATGGATGTGTCATGATTTATCGATATATGTGCATGATTATTCGGATGATATCCGGGCTAAGTCCCGAAGGCATGGTGCTAGTGACTATATCCGGTATAAGTCCCGAAGGCAGTTGTGCTATTGAATATACCCGGGCTAAGTCCCGAAGGCGTTTGTGTGAGTTGCTATATCCGGGCTAAGTCCCGAAGGCTTTTTTGCTAGTGACTATATCCGGGCTAAGACCCGAAGGCATTTGTGCGAGTTGCTATATTCGGCTAAATCCCGAAGGTACTTGGGTTTGGAAATGAGCGATCTTGCTGTAATAATTTCAATTAATACGCTCATAAAATCCAAACGATAAGGTATGTTTCGTATATGCATTGGAAAAGTTAATTCCTTTTTGATAGGATTCGCTCTATTGATTAACAACTTCCGGCCTTAGTTAGGTTTGATTCCCCTGTGTATGAATATATTGGTTGAGGTATGAAATAAGTATGATTTTGGGAATATGCGTATATACAACAATTATTTTAGTTATATGAACGCTATACTTTAGTCGTAAATAATTTCATTACTTGAACTTACTAAGCATTAAAATGCTTACTCTGTTATTTTGATTCTCTGTTCTATAGATTTTGTTCGTCAGCTATCGGACTCGGGAGTGTCAAAGTTGAAGTCATCCACACTATCTAAGCCACTTTTTGGTACTCTTTTAGTTCAATTTTGAAAATGGCATGTATAGGGCTGACCCTTGTTGTTAATTAAGTACCCTTTGGTAATGTGTATTCGTATAGCCATGCGAAAATGGCTCGTATGTTTCGAAGTATAACATTATGGTCTTGTGATATGGTTATTAAGTGGTGTGGAAATGTTTAGTAATGACTAGACATTGGAATGGCCAATCATGGTCCTATTGGTGCTACGTACGTCATGGCTAATCGGGATTACCCTTGATAATAATGTATGTCTATTTGCTATTTGATTCATGGAATATTATGAAATAGGTAAAATTTACCTTAAAATAGATGCTGACAGCAGCAGTGACGTAAGTTGGAAAAATCACTAAAAATAGTAGGAATGGAATTAAATAGTGAATAAATTATGTAATCGAATCTTGATGAGTCTATTTTCATATGAAAGAAACGAAACGACCATATGAGCCTCATTTTATAAGATGTTTAAGTTTTCGTGAAACAGGGCCAGAGCGTTTTCTAGATCCCCTATTCTGATTTTGAAAATTTACCATAAATCAACCAGAGATAATTAGAAGTCATACTTTAGATGTATAGATTCCTTTTTGAGTCTAGTTTCATTAGAAACAAACGGCATAAGTATTGAAGTTCTGTACAGGGAGATATCTAAGTCGTAATGCATGAAGGTCAGAGTAGTCGAACCCTGAAACAGGGGAGACTTTAACTAATAAACATTACTAATTGGCCCAACCAAAAATTCTAGAAAAAAATTTGTAGATGGAAATATGAGTCTAGTTTGAGGAAAAATTTACATAATCAGTTTTTGAGTTTTGGAACTCGAGATATGAGTTTTAAAGTGAATGTGATGCAGTCAGCCAGCTTGTCTGGAAATTTTAAAATGAACTGTGTTAATAAATGAACTAAGTCCGTTAACACCTTGTGTTCGACTCCGGCAACGGTCTCGGGTACGGGGTGTTACAATTTTATTGGTATCAGAGCTACGGTTTAGTCGATTCTAGGACTACCGTAATACGTTCGGGTCTAGCTATACATGCCATTATGTGTTTATTGATAGTGTGGTGATTTCTGACAGTTAAAAAAATGTGTTTACTTATAGTAATGGATCCCGATCCCAACCGAGCGGTAGTTGATGATGTTGAGAGTGTAGCGCCTGCTCCCGCACAAGAGACAGCGCCGGCGGACTCTCAACCTATTGCTAGTAATCAGAATGATGAAGCTAGACAGGCTTTTTATAGCGTAATGAATGAGTGGTTCAATCAGTACATTCGAACTAATACGGCTGTTCCACAACCCCCATTCCCGACCAATACTACCCCTGCACCTGCGATACCTCTGGTAACTGACCAGATAAGGTTAAATAAGCCCCCAGTTGACAGAATCCGAAAACACAAGGCTACTAAATTTAAGGCTACAGATAGCGATGATATCGATCAAGCTGAATTTTGGTTGGACAACACTATTCGGGTACTTGATGAACTATCTTGCACACCCGATGAATGCCTTAAATGTACTATCTCTTTGCTACGAGATTCGGCCTATTATTGGTGGAATACGTTGATTTCTGTTGTGCCCAGAGAGCAAGTAACTTGGGAGTTTTTCCAAACCGAGTTTCGAAAAAAGTATATCAGCCAGAGATTCATTGATCAAAAACGGAAAGAATTTCTTGAACTTAAGCAAGGTTCCATGTCGGTTACTGATTATGAATGAAAGTTTGTAAGGCTTACCCGGTACGCTCGAGAATGCATTTCTTCAGAAGCTGTAATGTGTAAACGCTTCGAAGATGGACTGAATGATGATATAAAACTGTATGTTGGCATTTTAAAAATAAGAGAATTTGTGGTACTTGTCGAGCGAGCTTCCAAAGTCGAAGAGCTCAGTAAGGAGAAAAGAAAAGCTGATATGGGAGCAAAGGAGTTTCGTAAGAGATCTACGGGAAAGCCCTTTCAACAGTCATCAAAGAAATTTAGAGATGATTCAGGCCGGTCTAAAGGCACTTCGGGCTTTTCTAGACGAGATCGTGATCGACCCCCTATGAGTACACGAGTCGCTTCGGTTGCCAGTGTTGGAAATGATCGTCGAGACAGAACAGAGTGCCAGTATTGTGGTAAATGGCATTCGGGGAGTTGTAGATTCCATGATCGCTCCTGTTATAAGTGCGGATCAGCTGACCACTTTATCAAGGATTGCCTGAGACTGTCTGAACAAAATGTAAATCAGAGTGGGAAACCAAGTGCTACTTGTGACACCCCTAATTTGACCCTAGTCGGGAAGTGGATTCGGGACCGCTAAACCGAGTTGCAGAAATAATTGAATATAATATTTTATGTCTAAAATATGTGATCATGCATGTGTGAAATTTGAATGCTTTGATTTTTGTCAATTTGAATGTGTTTCTAAATAAAAAGGACTTATGTGAGAAGCTTTGAATATATGTGTGGCTTATTTTAAGTGATTAATTATTGAATGATGCAAATAAATGGGTTTGCATGCCAATTTGCCACTTTTAATGCTAGTGGCCGGCCAAGCTCATAAGTATGGGCATTATATGCATGGTTTAATATTATTATATTTATTAGTGGTGAGAAATATGTAATAAAAAATGTATTAAATAAATTAAAGATGAATAAAAGAGAATGGGTAATAAAAATAATGTGTTAGTGGGAGGAGAAACCAAAGTTGGTTTATTCCTCCATTGCCGTAGCTAGGAAAGGGTGGAGAAGAAATTTCCTTTTGTTGTTAAAATTTTTGGCTAAGGAGATTGCTAGATTAAGGTATGTACAATGCTACTCTTGGAAATTCATGCATAAATTGAACGGTTAGTTTGAATTCTACCTATTTCATGGTTCAAATTTTTGTTATTTTGGAAGATTGAAATTCGGCCAAGGAGCTTGAAATTCTTAGTAGCTGTTTTGATGTCATTAGCATGGAAATTTATGTTGGATGTGTTGAATTTGCTAGTTGTTTTGGCTTGGAAGTTAAGGTTTAGTGTTTGATTATGTGATTGCCCATATGTGTGATAGCCGAACATAGACTTTGTTTAAAGTCTTGGTCAAAGGCCGGTTAAGTGTTTTGGAAATGATTAAGCTAGGTGTTTGATCTTTTTTGTTCGGCATAGTACATAAAATGTTGCTAGATGGAGAAAAAATTCGGCCAGCAAGAGGTGTGCTAAGGCCGAATATAATTTTGTATATTAATGAGTAATGCATGTGTTGAATTGATGGAATGGAGAGGATGTTTTAATAGTGCATATATGTGTATTAGCCAAGTTTTGAACTTGAAACAAAATGGTATTTGGTCAATACAAGTGACCATACTTGTAGAATGTATTAAGTATGCAATCGGCCTCAACATAGACATGCATGTTCGGCCACACGAATGAATGCATAGATTGATGTTGTACATTCGGCTATAGGTAAGCATAATGATGATCCTATCTTGACTTAGACAATCGGCTCAAGGAGAATTTGTTAAGTGCTTAGTTAATTGATATTAGGTTAATGATGTGTGTATTTGGTCCTAAAGGTGCACATGAGGAAATGTTTGATTAATTGTACTAAATTGCTTAATGTGATTAAAAATGCGTATGACCATTTTGTATTTGAGCTAAAGGTGGCCATATGACCTATCAAATTCATTGTCATATTCGGCCATAAGCTAGCATAATGAGACTTTAATAAGTTAAATTTGTTTGAATTAGCTCAAGAGCTTAGAGGACCAAAGTTGGATAAAGGAAAGGAAAAAGTGATCGAATAGCCGCCGAAATCGTTCAACAACATCCGAGGTAAGTTTTAAGTGATTAAATGTTGAGTAAATTCAATTATAATGGGACATGATGAGTTGATTTAATAAGATATGATGTGGCCATGATATGTTCTAAGCTCAAATGTTAAGTTCTTAAGTGTTTGAGCTTGGGAATTTAAGGGTAATTTGAAATAGTCTGCTTAGGACAGCAGCAGTAACGTGACTTTAGAAAATCACCATAAATTTATGGATTTGAATTAGAGGCTGAATGAGACATGAAATTAAAGCTTAATGAGTCTAGTTTCTTATAAAAGAAACTGTGTAAGCAAAGGAATTTCCGATAATGAGATACTTAAAGTTGTGTGAGACAGCGCAGAATGACACTGTAATCCTCTGTTCTGTTTTTCGAAAATCATTATAAATTGTAAAAAAATGGTTATAAGATAAAATTTATATTCTTATACTCCTTAATGAGTCTAGTTTCAAATGAAATCAAATACAACACATTTTGAATTCTGTAAAATGAGAAATTTGATTCGTAGAGAAAAGAGTGGTTAGATTAGTCAAACAGTGAAACAGGGGAAAATTTAAGAAAAATCTGGTATTGATTGGCCAAACTTAAAATTCTGGAAATTTTATGGATGGAAGATATACGAGTCTATATTCAGGAAAAATTAACGGAAAGTGATTTGGAGTTTTGTAGCTCTAGTTATAAATAATTTAGTGACTATTGCTCAGGAAAAACAGCTTGTGCTGAATTTGAGATTGTGTTGTAAACCTTGATAAACTTGTTTTAGTTGCTCATAAGCTATTGATTAAACCCATACGTGAATTCTAAATTGTGATATTGGAAAATGATAGATGTAGATTCAGCCAAGACAGTGTGTATACGTGAAAGTATATGTGGTATGTGAAGTATATTTGGATAATTGTGATGTGAATACATGAAAATCTATATTTTGATTTAGGATTCTATGTGATGAATGTGAAAGTGTATATATGTGATAAGGCCTAATGGTCGATGTGATGAATGTGAAAGTGTATATATGTGATAAGGCCTAATGGCCAATGTGATGAATGTGAAAGTGTATATATGTGATAAGGCCTAATGGCCGATGTGATGAATGTGAAAGTGTATATATATGTGATAAGGCCTAATGGCCGATGTGATGAATGTGAAAGTGTATATATGTGATAAGGCCTAATGGTCGATGTGATGAATGTGAAAGTGTATATATGTGATAAGGCCTAATGGCCGATGTGATGAATGTGAAAGTGTATATATATGTGATAAGGCCTAATGGCCGATGTGATGAATGTGAAAGTGTATATATATGAGATAAGGCCTAATGGCCGATGTGATGAATGTGAAAGTGTATATATGTGATAAGGCCTAATAGCCGATGTGATGAATGTGAAAGTGTATATATGTGATAAGGCCTAATGGCCGATGTGATGAATGTGAAAGTGTATATATGTGATAAGGCCTAATGGCCGATGTGATGAATGTGAAAGTGTATATATGTGACAGGGCCGAGTGGCCAACGTGATGGATGTGAAAGTGTATAAATGTGATAAGTCCCGAAGGGCATTTGTGTCAGTACTATATCCGGGTTAAAACCCCGCAGGCTTTATGCGAGAATATTATCACTGATTAATGTCCGTAAGCTTCGTGCTCGTACTATATCCGAGCTCTAAAGACCCGATGACTACGTGTGGGGATTTTGTCTGGGTAAGACCCGATAACTTCGTGTGGAGATTATGTCCGGGTAAGACTTCGTTATAAGAATTGCTTATAAATATATTCAATGCGAAAGGTTAAACAGGTATGTACTCCAAGTTTATATGTGAGCTTGATTTGCACTAAATCATAAGGTAGTTATGTGATGCATACGAGAGCATTCTATGAGACTATTCCTATGATTATGTGACATCGGATCAGTGTGAGAGGTTATGTGAAATCATACGATATATCTATGTCACATGAGCTCACTTTTATGTGAAAGTTTATCTGCCTATTGTATATGACGAGATGTGCATATTCGGTAAAGGGATGGTATGCCCGAAGGAAGAGTGAAATAAAAATACGAACAACTATGTTATAATTTGATTGTTATCTGTTGACACTGCTTAAAACTTACTAAGCATTGTAATGCTTACTCCGTTTACTCTGTTTCCTCTATTTTATAGATCTCATTACGAAGCTACAGGCTCGGGGATCGTCAGCAACTAGTCACACTATCACTATCCACTGCTTTTTACTGTTATGTTTAGAACTATTTTATGGCATGTATAGAATAGACTAGTGGCGGAAGAATATTTTGGTTAATGTATATAAGCCATGCGAAAAAGGCATCTTTTGAATGTTTACTTAGTGAAGTTTAAATTTTATCTCTGGCTGTGCTTAGTACTTATTTAAATGAATGATCTTTATTTCAAGAAAAAGTTTAAAATTTTACTGTTCTGACATGAGTTACAAGTCCGGTAATGCCCCTTACCTATTCTGGCGACGGTTACGGGATAGGGGTGTTACACTACTACTGCTCGAGGTAGACCATCTAAAAATCCGGGGAATGCTAGTGGCGGTCAGAGAGGATCTAGAGATGTTACCACCAGATCTGAGGCTCGTGCTCCTGCCAGAGCTTATGCTATACGTGCACACGAGGATGCTTCTTCGCCTGATGTTATTACTGGTACTTTCACTCTCTTTGATACTAATGTGATTGCATTAATTGACCCTGGTTCTAGTCATTCTTATATATGTGAGACTTTAGCATCCAGTAAGACTTTACCTGTTGAGTCTACTGAGTTTGTTATTAGAGTGTCGAATCCCTTGGGTTATTATGTGCTTGTTGATAAGGTGTGTAAGAAATGTCCCCTAGTAATTCGAGGTTCCTGTTTTCCGACGGACTTGATGCTTTTACCGTTTGATGAATTTGATGTTATTCTCGGTTTGGATTGGTTGACCGTGCATGATGCGGTTGTGAATTGCAAAAGCAAGACTATTGATTTGAAGTGTGCAAATAATGAGATAATCCGAGTTGAATCTACTGTCTTGAATGGATTGCCAACAATAATATCTTCGATGTTAGCTCAAAAATATGTGAGAAAGGGGTGTGAAGCGTATCTTGCATACGTACTTGATAATGAAGAATCAGGAAAGAAACTTGAGTCGGTACTAGTGGTTTGTGAATATCCAGATGTTTTTCCCGAAGAATTACCAGGGTTACCACCTGTTCGGGAGGTAGAGTTTGGCATCGAACTTGTACCTGGGACTACACCGATTTCGATAGCTTCGTATCGTATGGCACCAACGGAATTAAAGGAATTGAAAGCTCAGTTGCAAGAGTTGACGGATAGAGGTTTCGCTCGACCAAGTTTCTCACCTTGGGGTGCGCCAGTATTGTTTGTGAAAAAGAAGGACGGAACCATGAGGTTGTGCATCGACTATCGTCAGCTGAATAAAGTGACAATAAAGAATAAATATCCGTTACCGCGTATTGATGATTTGTTTGATCAACTAAAGGGAGCCTCAGTGTTTTCAAAAATAGATTTGGGATCGGGCTATTATCAGTTGCGAATTCGAGGTTCGGATATACCCAAAACTGCTTTCAGAACGAGATACGGTCACTACGAGTTCTTAGTGATGCCGTTTGGGCTCACTAATGCCCCTGCGGTATTTATGGATTTGATGAATCAGATCTTCAAACCATTTTTGGATCGATTTGTCGTTGTGTTTATCGATGATATTTTGATCTATTCGAGAAATGAAACCGATCATACTGAACACCTGAGATTAGTGTTGCAGATTTTACGGGATAAGCAGTTATATGCCAAGTTCAGTAAATGTGAGTTCTGGTTGAGAGAAGTTAGCTTTTTGGGTCATGTGGTATCTGCATCGGGTATTCGAGTTGATCCGAGCAAAATTTCAGCCATACTTAACTGGAAGCCTCCGAGAAATATTATTCAGGTTCGGAGCTTTTTGGGACTTGCCGGTTACTACAGACGGTTCGTAAAGGGTTTCTCGATGATAGCCACACCAATGACGAAACTACTTCAGAAAGATGTTAAGTTTGAATGGACAGAAAAATGTCAGAAAAGTTTCGATCAACTAAAAGCTTATTTGACTGAAGCTCCAGTACTAGTGCAGCCTGAATCAGGCAAAGAGTTTGTCATTTACAGTGACGCATCCTTACTTGGGTTGGGTTGCGTATTGATGCAAGAAGGTCGAGTTGTAGCGTATGCGTCGAGGCAATTGAAGCCACACGAGAAAAATTATCCAACCCATGATCTCGAATTAGCTGCCATCGTTTTCGTTTTGAAAATATGGCGACATTACTTATTTGGCGAGAGGTGCCATGTATTTTCGGATCACAAAAGTCTCAAATATTTGATGACTCAAAGAGATTTGAATCTGCGGCAAAGACGTTGGCTCGAGTTGTTAAAAGATTATGAGCTTGTCATTGACTATCACCCGGGAAAGGCTAATGTGGTTGCGGATGCCTTAAGTCATAAATCACTGTTTGCTTTACGAGCGATGAATGTGCATTTGTCGATTCTATCCGATAATGTGTTAGTAGCAGAAATAAAGGCCAAACCATTGTTGATTCATCAAATTCGTGAAGCTCAGAAAGTCGATGATGAATTGGTTGCAAAATGGGCTGAATGTGTTTCGAATAAGGAATCATAGTTTCAAATTGATGATGATGATTGTTTGAGGTTCAGAAGCTGTTTGTGTGTTCCAAGAAATTCAGAACTTATTTCGACAATTCTGAACGAAGCTCATTGTAGCTGAATGTCAATTCACCCGGGGAGTACGAAAATGTACAACGATCTGAGACGTCAGTTTTGGTGGCATGGTATGAAACGAGACATTTCCGATTTTGTTTCGAAGTGTTTAATATGTCAACAAGTGAAAGCGAAACATCAAGTGCCCACAGGTTTACTTCAGCCGATCATGATACCTGAATGGAAATGGGATCGAGTCAAGATGGATTTTGTATCTGGGTTGCCATTATCGGCAAGTAAGAAAGACGCGATTTGGGTTGTTGTTGATAGACTGACAAAGTCAGCTCATTTTATTCCTATACGTACGGATTATTCTCTTGACAAGCTAGCTAAAATGTATGTATCTCAGATTGTAAGGTTACATGGAGTACCTATTTCCATTGTGTCAGATAGAGATCCGAGATTCACATCGCGATTTTGGAAGAAATTGCAAGAAGCTTTGGGTACCAAGTTGCATTTTAGCACCGCTTTTCATCCTCAGACTGATGGCCAATCTGAACGGATAATTCAGGTACTCGAAGATATGTTGAGGTGTTGCATTCTTGAGTTTGGTGGTTCATGGGAACGGTATTTACCTTTGATTGAATTCGCTTATAACAATAGTTTTCAATCAAGTCTTAAGATGGCACCTTACGAGGCTTTGTACAGTCGTAAATGCCGTACACCATTGTTTTGGACCGAGCTCGGTGAAAGTAAAATTTTCGGAGTTGATTTGATTAAAGATGCTGAGCAGAAAGTAAAGATAATTCGTGAAAGTCTGAAGGCAGCATCAGATCGTCAGAAGTCGTACGCGGATTTGAAACGAAAAGACATTGAGTATCAAGTGGGAGATAAAGTGTTTCTTAAGGTTTCACCTTGGAAAAAGATACTCAGATTTGGCCGTAAGGGCAAATTGAGTCCGAGGTTCATTGGGCCATATGAAATCTCCGAACGAGTTGGTCCAGTTGCATATAGGTTGATTTTACCCCCTGAACTTGAAAGGATTCACAACGTTTTTCATGTTTCGATGCTTCGACGTTACAGATCTGATCCTTCGCACATAATAAATCCCTCCGAGTTTGAAATTCAAGCCGATATGAGTTATGAAGAAGAACCAATTCGTATCCTAGCTCGTGAAGTGAAGGAGTTGCGAAACAAAAGGGTTCCGTTAGTAAAGGTGTTATGGCTCAAACACGGGGTCGAAGAAGCTACTTGGGAAACCGAGAACTCTATGAAAGAACGATACCCAAACCTATTTACCGGTAAGATTTTCGGGGACGAAAATTTCTTAAGTGGGGGAGAGTTGTGACAGCCCTAATGTGACCCTAGTCGGAAAGTGGTTTCGGGACCACAAAACCGAGTCATAAAAATTATTAACCGACATATTTGATGCTTATTATATGTATATATGCATGTGTGAAAATTTCGTGTTTGAATTTTGTTAATTGTAAGTGAATTTTATTAAATAGGACTTGTGTGAGAAAATTTAGAAATGTGCTAGGCAAATGTTAAAGTGGCCTATTGATGCATGTTAGAAAATGCTTGTACTTGCATGTCAAATTGGCCAAATCTAGATGGTGGCCGGCCATGTTATGGACTAAAGCATATTATAATTATTTTGTGCTAATAATTTTATGTTACAAAATAAAATAATGAATTAAGAATAATAGAACATGAGGTGAGTGGGAGGAAAAAACAAAAGTTGTCTCATCCTTGTTCCTCCATTGCCGTGACTTGAGGGTGGGAGAAGAAAAGAATTCTCTTGTTTCATGTTCAGCTTGGTTGATGTTTAGGAAGAGGTAAGTACTTTGAAATCCTTGAAAATTTATGTATAAATAAGGTATGTAATTCATGGTAACTTTTGAAATTGTTGAATGTATTAAGCTAGTTACTAAGTCCCTTAGTTAGCCCATGTCCAAATTTTGAATCCTGTTGGTAACATGAGTAATCGGTTAAGAGAAAATGTTCAAGAAATGGTGTTGTTCATGTTATTTGGATGAAAAAAAATGGTAGTTAGGTGAAGTAGTCTAACAAATGAGCACATATGTGCATTAGTTGCTAAATGGAGAAAAATCGGCTAACAAGTTGTGTACTAAGGCCGAATATGATTTTGGATATTATTGGGCAATGTATGTGTTTTGAATTGATGGAATGGAGAGGATGCTTTAATCGTGTTATGAACAATTATATGTTAAATTAAGGTTTGCTAAGCTAGCTATTAAGGTGAAATGCAAATGTTGGTATTTGATTTAGTAATAATCTGCTTGGGGACAGCAGCAGTAAGGTGATTTTGGAAAATCGTCATAAATTGTAGGAGTTGAGTTAGAAGCTGAATAAATTATGTCATTAAAGCTTGAAGAGTCTAGTTTCTTAGAAAAGAAACTATAAAAACAAAAGAGTTACCGATCTTGAGATATTTGAAGTATTGTGGGACTGAGGCAAAATGACTACTAGATTCCCTGTTCTGTTTTTATAAAAATCAGTATAAATTGTAAAAAAATGGCCCTAAGATAAAATTTATATGCTTAGACTCCTTAATGAGTATAGTTTCAAATGAAATAAACAAGAACATATTTTGAATTCTGTACAATGAGAAATTTGATTCGTAGTGAAGAATAGTCAGTTTAGTCAAACAGTGAAACAAGGTGAACTTTAAGAAAAATCTGGTATTGTTGGGCTAAACTAAAAATTTTGAAAATTTTATGGATAATAGATAAATGAGTCTTCTGTCAAGAAAAATTTACGGCAATTGATTTGGAGTTTCGTAGCTCCAGTTATAAAAACTTTAGTGACTGTTGCTCAGGAAGTCAGCTTATAGGGAAATTGTAATTATATTGTAAACATTAATGAAAATTTGCTAATGAATTATTTATTGATTTTTATAAAGCTTACTATAATCTATATGTGTGAAAGTCGAATCCATATGTATTATATTCTGAAAGTAATACTTGAATAGTCGATTAATGACTAGTTAAAATTTGTTGAACTTAAGCTCAAGAGCATAGGGGGGCAATTTCAGATAAGGGAAAAGAGAAAGTAACCGAGTAGCCACTCCGCAACTGTACCAAGTATCTGAGGTAAGTCTTCGAGTAATGAAACTTAGTTTATGATTTGATTAAGTCATGACATATAAGCATAACGAATAAACGGAGATATAATGATTCCACTTGAATTATATATTGAGGTGATTAGTTTATACTTATGACGGGTAGCCGAATGTGTATAGAGATCATGTTTGAAAGCCACTCGAAATCATGCTCTTTGTATATGGCTATTGAGCCGAAATTGGTAAGGTTTGATAAGTGTCTTGTGTTTGAGCTTTAGTAATGAAAATGAAATATGGATGTGTCAGGATTTATCGATATATGTGCATGATTATTCGGATGATATCTGGGCTAAGTCCCGAAGGCATGGTGCTAGTGACTATATCCGGGCTAAGTCCCGAAGGCAGTTGTGCTATTGACTATACTCGGGCTAAGTCCGGAAGGCGTTTGTGCGAGTTGCTATATCCAGGCTAAGTCTTGAAGGCTTTTGTGCTAGTGACTATATCCGGGCTAAGACCCGAAGGCATTTGTGCGAGTTGCTATATCCGGCTAAATCTCGAAGGTACTTGGGTTTGGAAATGAGTGATCTTGCTGTAATAATTTCAATTAATACTCTCATAAAATCCAAACGATAAGGTATGTTTCGTATATGCATCGAAAAAGTTAATTCCTTTTTGATAGAATTCGCTCTATTGATTAACAACTTCCGGCCTTAGTTAGGTTTGATTCCCCTGTGTATGAATATACTGGTTCAGGTGTGAAATAAGTATGATTTTGGGAATATGCGTATATGCAACTATTCATTTAGTCATATGAACGCTATACTTTAGTCGTAAATAATTTCATTACTTGAACTTACTAAGCATTAAAATGCTTACTCTTTTATTTTGATTCTCTGTTCTATAGATTTTGTTCGTCAGCTATCGGACTCGGGAGTGTCAAATTCGAAGTCATCCACACTATCTAAGCCACTTTTTGGTACTCTTTTAGTTCAATTTTGAAAATGGCATGTATAGGGCTGACCCTTGTTGTTAATTAAGTACCCTTTGGTAATGTGTATTCGTATAGCCATGCGAAAATGGCTTGTATATTTCGAAGTATAACATTATGGTCTTGTGATATGGTTATTAAGTGGTGTGGAAATGTTTAGTAATGACTAGCCATTGGAATAGCCAATCATGGTCCTATTGGTGCTACGTACGTCATGGCTAATCGGGATTACCCTTGATAATAATGTATGTCTATTTGCTATTTGATTCATGGAAAATTATGAAATAGGTAAAATTTACCTTAAAATAGATGCTGACAGCAGCAGTGACATAAGTTGGAAAAATCACTAAAAATAGTAGGAATGGAATTAAATAGTGAATAAATTATGTAATCGAATCTTGATGAGTCTATTTTCATATGAAAGAAACGAAACGACCATATGAGCCGCATTTTATGAGATGTTTAAGTTTTCGTGAAACAAGGCCAGAGCATTTTCTGGACCCCCTGTTCTGATTTTGAAAATTTACCATAAATCAACCAGAGATAATTAGAAGTCATACTTTATATGTATAGATTCCTATCTGAGTCTAGTTTCATTAGAAACAAACGGCATAAGTATTGAAGTTCTGTATAGGGAGATATCAAAGTCGTAATGCATGAAGGTCAGAGTAGTTGAACCCTAAAACAGGGGAGAATTTAACTAATAAACTGTACTAATTGGCTGACTAAAAATTCTAGAAAAAAATTTGTAGATGGCCATATGTGTCTAGCTTCAGGAAAAATTTACAGAATCGGTTTTCGAGTTTTGGAACTCGAGATATGATTTTTAAAGTGACTATGATGTAGTCGGCCAGCTTGTCTAAAAATTTTAAAATGAACTGTGTTAATAAATGAACTAAGTCCGTTAACACCTTGTGTTCGACTCCGGCAACAGTCTCGGGTAAGGGGTGTTACAAAAGGCATGTCATTTTCCATTAGAGTTGGAGAATAGAGCTCATTGGGCTTTGAAGTAGTTGAGCTTTGATCTTAAGCAAGCCGGTGAGAGAAGGATGTTACAACTTGATGAGTTTGAAGAGCTAAGGTTGTTTTCCTATGAGAATGCCAAAATGTGTAAAGAAAGATCAAAGAGATGGCATGATAGTCATATACAACCTCGTGAGTTTAAAAAAGGTCAGATTGTTTTGTTATTTAATTCAAGGTTGAAGTTGTTTCCTGGGAAGCTTAAATCCTGATGGAAAGGACCCTATACCATCTACCGAGTTTATCCTTATGGAGCTATTGAATTATACGACAATTATGGAGGTACTTTTAAAGTTAATGGTCAACGTCTCAAACACTACTGGGATGGTGAAGTTGAGCGAGTTAAAT
Organism: Gossypium hirsutum; assembly: GCF_007990345.1. Classification (NCBI taxonomy): domain Eukaryota; kingdom Viridiplantae; phylum Streptophyta; class Magnoliopsida; order Malvales; family Malvaceae; genus Gossypium; species Gossypium hirsutum. Next base: position 72,116,383 of record NC_053428.1, read on the forward strand.
CCTCGTTCAAATTAACAGACCATTGATTTTTCATGAACTCGTTTTGTAAATAATTACATAATTAGAACTTATTTTCTTAACTTATTACATTTAATTAATTCTATCTAAGGAGATTGGAACTTAAGCAGGACTGCTGTGACCCCTCCAACCTTTCTTGGAAATTAATTTAATGTAATTTGTTGAGAATAAATTTTCTAATTAAGATTTCAAATTTTTAAGTTTCATTTGTTTTGTTTAAATTTTAAATTTTTATGTTAATAAAAGGGGTCAAATTTAGCCCAAGTACTAATAAATTTTTTCTTCTTGAGTAAGTTTGTAAATACAGTCTAATTTTGAGGCCCAAGACAGAAAAAAGAAGGGAAAAATCCGTACTTTGCTGCCACTCCCATTACTTGCCGCCCAAGTAACCCTAATGTAGTTGAATTTTCGCTACATGTTACCCTAATTCTTTCCTATATAAACTCCTCTTCATTCTACTATTTTTCATATCCCTCAAAGTAATTTCCTTAACCCTAAAAATCCCTAAATCTCTCTCTTGTGCCGCTGGACTCAAATCCCAAAAGAAACCCTAGTTTCTCTTCCCTTTTTGCCTTAATCACCTATTGTCGCTACAAGAAGATTGCCGATGTAATAGCCCGATTTTAGCTAAATCAGAACTGTGGTTTCGGAACCACAAATTTGATGTCAAAAAAATTAGTTTTATATTTTTTATGTGTTTACAGCATGATAGCATGTATGTGTGAAAGTTTGTAAAGAAATTTTACTGTTTTAATGGTTAATTCGAGAAAAAAGACTAAATTGCGTCAAATGTAAAATGCATGTTCTATTAGTTAAGAGTGTTAAATAGCATTGGCTTTTAAATATGGTGGCCTTAAATGGTAATTAAACCATTTGAAAGGTGAGTGCACAATTTTGGACAACCATTAAATAATTTATAAGTTATGTAATTAAGGTTAAAAATGTAATTCATTAAATAAAGGTTAATAAAATAAAACAAAGTAAAAAAATTTGTTATCATCTTCATCTTATTGCCAAAATTAGAAGAAGAAAAGCCAAAAGCTAGGTTTTGTTTATTCAGTCACTTCTGTTCTTAATTGGTAAGTGATTTTAGCTCGGTTTTTTTATGATTTCTATGTTTTTGTAATCGTTGTAGCTCAATCTAGCTAGCCTGTACCTTTAATTTTGAAAATTTTAAAGATTTTGAAAGTTTCCAACGTTGAATCTATGTGTTCTTTGATGTTTAATGTTGAAATATGAAAGCTTGATGATAGATTTACATGCTTTGTTAAGCGATTTTTGATGAAAATGCATAATAGGGATTAAATTGTGAAATGTGCAAACTGTGCGATCCAAATGTGAAATAAATGAAAGTTTTGGGCTGCTAGGGACCCATATATAATTCGGCCAAGCATGGGTTTTGTTGAATTATGTGAATTTTGTGTTTTGTGAAATAAGGACTAAATTGTTAAAAGTGTGAAAGCTTAGGGGCTAATGTGCAAATACGCCTAAATGTATGTTTTGGACTAAATTGAAAGAATGGTTGATTAAATTAGTTAATTCTAAATTCATATAGATCAAGAAAGAAAGAATTCAGATTTAGATCGGGGGAAAAGCAAGGTTATCGAGTAGTCAACCTGATCCGTCAATTTAGAATACGAGGTAAGTTCATATGCAATGAGCTTTATTTATAATTGTGTTTAAATACTTTGATCTTGCATGAATTGTGGAAACGAGACTACGGACATGTTCAACAAGGATTTGAGAACGACTCAGCGATGAATTGAAAGTGGTTTAACTACGATTTGGCATTGAAATCCTAGTTGAACCTTAGGAATAGTTTAGGATACTAGTGACATGTCATTAAGGTATTGTGTTGGCTTCGGGCCATGATATTGGCACTTCGGGTGCGAGTTATACCTTGATTTGGCTTTGGCCTATGGTATAGGTACTTATCATGTGAGACCATTTAGTATTTGATTTCTATTCCGAATGGTTCAACGGGTGAGTGAAAGATGTAGCTGAGTAAGAGATTAGTACGAGGTGGTACAGATATGAATGGAAAACTATTCGAATATCAAAATTATGAAGTTGATGAGTTCTTTGGTAAGTTATGTGAATGATATATATATTGATAGCCTTGAGGCTTAATTGAATTGTTGTTCATGGATTTCAATTTTTTGATTGGTAAACAATTAATGAGATTTGCTTATTGTTTTTCATACGAGCTTACTAAGCTATGAAGCTTATTTCGTGTTGTTTTTCTATGTTTTGTAGTGAATAAAGGCTAGCTTGGATCTGGGAGTCGTCAGGAACATTACCGCATTATCAAATATCTAAGTTGGTACTTTTGAATTATACAATTATGTATATGGCATGTATAAGCTAGATATGGTATTTTGGTTGTGAATATAGCCATGAGATTTGGCTTGTAAATAATGTTAATATTGATGCGTGTTTGGCTATTTGAAATGGCTTGTAAATATATATGTTTTGGTCTGTATATATAGCCATGAGTGATGGCTATTTTGATATTCTTTTGGCATGTATTTGGCTAAGTAAATGGTAGTAATTTGAGATTTGGAATAAATGCAATTATAATGGTATGAATTGTGCATGAACTGGAATTAATTTGGCTACCCTTTGTGTATGAAAATGGTATATTTTTCCTTGTGTAGGTACATTGAATTTGGGTGGCAAATTGGCCTTGCAAATAGCCTATTTTTGTCCACACGAGCAGAGACACGGGCATGTGTCTCAGCCGTGTGTCCCCTGGTGTTGAAATTGATTTGTAGCACCCGAATTAGTGTCTAGTCAAAACAGTGGTTTTGAGACCACAAATTTGAAGTACAAATAATTATTTTATGATTATTATGAGGTCTATGATATGATTGCATGCTTGTGTGAAAATTTCATGAAGAAATTTGATTGATAAAGTGTCCGATTTGACAATTAGGACTAAATTGCAAAAGTTGCAAAATGTGAGTTCTAGAACCTTTAAGCAAGAAATTACCATGGATTATTAATTAGAGGTCCTTAAATAGTAATTTTCCCAATTTTATTTTTATGGACAAAAATGGGCATGAATAGGAAAATTTTGAAAGAAAAGGCCTTAATGGCATTTTTGTCATTTGGTTAATAAAAGAATGAAAAGGGAAAAATAAGTCAAAAATTGTATCCATCTTCTCCTACCTTGGCCGAAAATCTTAAGGAGGCATAGCTAGGGTTTTTTTCAACTTTCAAGCTTAATAGTAAGTGCATCCTAACCTCGTTTTTAATGCTCTTTACATTTTTGAAACCCTCGTAACCCGATTTACCTATTTCTAGCCATATTTTGAAGTAGGGTTTATGTTTTAAATTTGACCCGTTTGTGACATGCATGTGTTTTGATGTTTAATAGACAAATATGAAAGTTTAATGTGTGGTAAACATCTTTTACAAAGTGATTTTACATGAAAACACCTAAAAAGGAGCTTTTTGTAAAACTTGTAAAATAGGTGATAAAAATCTGATTTGAAATAAAATGTGGGTTGTTATAAGTATGATATAGGTTCGACTAGGCTTGGGTAACAAAGAAAATGAGTACATTTCATTTTACAAGCCTAAAGGCTAATTTGTAATTATGTGAAAATTTAGGGGCAAATTTGTAATTTAGCCAAAGTACGATTTATGAACTATTTTGAACAATGTGATAATTAAATAAGTGAAATTTTTCTATTATAGATCAAGAAAAATGGAGTCCGAACCTAAACCAAGGAAAGAACAAGGTTGTGGACTAAATCGAATACTTAGCCTTATTTTGGTACCGATGTAAGTTCGTGTGTAAATAATTCAACATCATGTTATTATGTATTTTATGTTTTGATATTGTTTGAAATGTATACCTATCTCTATGGAATTGATTAACGATGACTCAATGACGATTTGACGAAGAACTGATACCTCGAAATCCCAATTGAACCATAGGAATAGTTAGGATACGAATGTCATGACATTAGGGTTATGTGTGATCCCATGTAAGACCATGTCTGGGACATGGCTTTGGCATCGATATGTAATTTTGTGTAAGACCATAGCTGGGCTATTGGCATCGACATATGATCCCATGTAAGACCATGTCTGGGACATGGCATTGGCATCGATATGTGATCCCATGTAAGACCATATACGGGATATGGCATTGGCTTCTTAGTATGTGTATGAGATTTTCCCCTAGTATCCTTTAGTATTTCAAGTGGTTGAATGGGTAATCCAAAGATTATATCAATGAGGTGACAAGGTATGATCATGTTGAAAGGGTACAGTTACGTACATAAAGCTCATAAATATTGAGATTATGAATCAATGAGACCTCGAAAGAAGTGAATGAATGAATTATGATCATGAGTTTTATTGTACATTATGTAAATGACATGACTTAAAATGTACCTCTGATACTTGACGACACTGTGGTACATATTATTATGTTATGTGTATAATAATGCATGGCTAATGTTGTTAATTATTTACATGCAGACTTACTAAGCTTTATGCTTACTCCCCTTTCCTTTCCATTTTCTTATAGTATCGCCAAGCTAGCTCAGGGACCGAAGGACGTAGGAGACTCGATCACACTATCAGTTGGACATTTGGGTATAGTTAGTCTCAACATTTTAAGTATGGCATGTATAGGGACTTGGTCTTTTTGTTTATATGTCATATTGGTTTAGCCAAATGTGTTGGCCTATAATGATTTGATGATTCATTTTGTATATGGCCATGAGATATGGCTCATATTAATTATAGGGATGTAATCCTATTCATATATGCATGCATGTGCTAAGGTCACTCATGATGTGGTTAAATTCATTTGGCATGGATGAATTGTAGATATGATCATGGATGTTTGATGATGGAATTGTGAGTAAATGGTTTAATAACAACTAAGGCACAAATGTATGAAATGGAAGTAAATTGATGTTATATATTGCACCTGACTTGGTAAGCTTGGTCAAAATAAAATATGAAGTCTTAAACAAGTATAAATTGATAAGAAGTTGATGTGCATGAGCCATGTTTATGAATGTGTAAGTGCTCATTTATGCCAGGTAAGATGTCATTGAGATATGTAAGTGTGCATTTGTTATTGAGGGTGACAAAAGGGTTGGAAAATAGCCTCAAAGTTGTCCACACGGGTAGGCACACGGATGTGTGTGTAGACCGAGTGTGACACACGATCTGCCCCATGGGCATGTGTTCCGGCCATGTGTTCCCTGTACCCTAATCACTGCTCAGTAGTAATTACATGGGTAGGGACACAACCGTGTGTCTCAACCGTGTCAAGAACTCAACCTCAGGAAATAGGCATGTGCCCAGGCCTTGTGAAGTCTAGACCTAATTTTTTTGGAATTTAATTCGCCATACAACCTAAGCACACGGGCTTGTGACTTGGCCCTGTGACCCTATTTTGTTGATGATGTCGTAAACAGAGAGTTACAGGGGCTGAGGACACGGGTGTGTCCCAAGCCACATGGGCGTGTGTGATCACACGGCCTACCCACACGAGCGTGTGACCCTTCAAAACAAGAAACTTTTCTAAGTGTTTTAAAAGTTTCGAAAGTTCTTAGTTTAGTCCCGAAATCACCCCCAATGCATGTTTTGGGCTCGTGGGCCCATATAAGGTACAATAAGCTTATGTATAAATGGTTTTAATTTGGGCAAATTTTTATGGCCCGATTTTGTATGTTTGTTTATGTTTAAGTCTGGTAATGCCTCGGACGCTGTCCTAGTGTCGGATACGGGTAAAGGTGCTACAGAATTGAAGTCAGTATGCTCCTCACGGTCTCATACTGGGGCGTGTGACTGGCCGTGTGGTACAAGTCAGTATGCCCCCTAATTGGCACATGGCCTAGCACACGAGCGTGTGACTTGGCCGTGTTGCATAAGTCAGTATACCCTCTAGTTTTCATACGGCCTGGCGCACGGGTGTGTCTTTAGCTGTGTGATGCAAGTCAGTATGTATGCCCTGTTTCCATATGGCCTGAGACACAGACATGTCTAGAGCCTTGTGAGGCACACGGCCAGTTCACACGGGCGTGTGACCCTTGTATGGTTGAAATTTTTCTAAGTTTCTAAAATTTTCATATGTTATCAGTTTAGTCTGGAACCACTTTTAAAGCTTGTTTAAGGCCTCATAGGCCCTTATAAGGGACAATGTTATTGTGTTGAATGATTTATGAAAATGAATGCTTTATGTTTAATAAATATATGCTATATGTTGTGAATTGATCGGTAATACCTCGTAACCCTACTCCGACGATGGATACGAGTCAGGGGTGTTAATTTTATTGGTATCAAAGCTACGGTTTAGTTGATTCTAGGACTAACGTAGCGTATGTGAGTCTAGCTATACATGCCATATATATACTCTGTGATAGTGTGATGATTGCTGACAGCTTAAATTGTGTTTTCATATATTAATGGATCTCAATCGAGCTATAGCTGATGAGGTTGAGAGTAATGCACCTGCTCCCGTACAAGGGACAGCGCCATCAGATTCTAGACCCGTGATAGGTAGCTAGGGAGAAGAGGCTAGAGAAGCCTTTTTCCAAATGATGAACGAATGGTTCACTTAATACATTCGTACAAACTTGGCTGCTCAGCAACATCCACCTAACCTATTCCTCAACAAATCCCTATTATTTCTCAAGTTATAGATCCAATACGGTTGAATAAACATCTAGTTGACAAGATCCGCAGACATGGGGCTAAAGAGTTCAAAGCTAATACTGATGATGATGCTAAGGGAGATGAGTTCTAGCTCGAAAATACGATTCAAGTATTTGATGAATTGTCTTGTAATCTTAATGAATATATTAAATGTGTTGTATCTTTGCTGAGAGACATCACTTACCAATAGTGGAACACGTTGATATCTGTAGTTCCGAAAGAACGGGTTACTTGGGAGTTCTTTCAATTAGAATTCTGAAAGAAATACATCAACCAAAGATTTCTCAATCAAAAGCACAAAGTGATTCTAGAATTAAAACAAGGCCAAATGACTATGATAGAATATGAAAGAGAATTTGTACGGTTGAGCAAGTACGCTTGGGAGTATGTTTCTACTGAAGGAATTATGTGTAAGCAGTTTGTCGATGGGTTGAATGAAGATATTAAACTTCTGGTCGGGATATTAGATTTAAAAGAATTCATTGTGTTAGTTAATCGGGCTTGTAAAGTCGAAGACTTTAGTCGAGAAAAGAAGCAAGCTAATTCAAAGGCTAGAGATTCGAGAAAAAGATCGATGAGTAAGCCGTATCATTCTTCATTAAAGAAATTTTGAGATTCATATGGTCGATCGAATGCATCAGTGGGGTATCAGAATAGATATCGTGGAAATAAACATGTGAATTGTAAAGCTCAAGTTACTTCTAACAAACCTGAGTGTCAACAGTGTGGGAGAAGACATTTTGGTGAATGCTAGAATAAAAGTACTAAAGCTTGTTTCAAATGTGGATCACCGGATCATTTTATTAAAGATTGTCCTGAGATGATTGAGAAAGATAGACCTCAAAATGTGAGACCAAGTAATATGTCGACTAGAGGAAGACCAACAAGAAATGCTGGAAATGTGAGTGGTATTCGAGGGAGGACAAAGGACTCCGTTGTAAGATCCAAGGCCAAAGCTCCTACTAGAGCCTACGCTATTCGCGCTCACAAAGAAGCGTCATCTCCAGATGTTATCACCGGTACTTTGACTCTCTATGATACTAATGTTATTGCATTGGTAGATCCAGGATCAACTCATTCTTATATATGTATGAATTTAGTATCTAGTAAGACTTTTCCTGTAGAGTCTACTAAATTTGTGATTAGAGTATCGATCCCCTTAGGCAAATGTGTTTTGGTTAATAAAGTCTGCAAGAATTGTCCGTTAATAAATCATGTTTTTTGTTTTCCGGCTAATCTGATGTTGTTGCCATTCAATGAATTTGATGTGATTTTGGGTATGGATTGGCTAGAAATGAATGATGCTATAGTGAATTGTAGACGAAAGATGATTAAACTAAAATGTCAAAATAATGAGACTATTAGAATTGAATGTAATGATCTAAATAGTTTGCCAATTGTGATCTCGTCTATGTTAGCTCAGAGATTTGTGAGAAATGGGTCTGAAGCTTATCTTGCTTATGTACTTGATACAAAAGTGACAGAAAGAAAGATTGAATTAGTACCAGTTGTGTACGAGTATCTAGATGTATTTCCCAAAGAGTTACCGGGCTTACCACCTATCAAAGAGGTTGAGTTTGCTATTGAATTAGTACTAGGAACAACGCGGATATCGATAGCTCCATACAGAATGGCTTTGACAGAGTTAAAAGAATTGAAAGCTCAGTTGCAAGAGTTGACAGATAGAGGTTTTGCTAGACCGAGTTTTTCACCTAGGGGTGCACCGGTGCTATTTGTGAAAAAGAAAGATGGCACGATGAGAATGTGTGTAGATTATCGATAGCTCAACAAAGTGACGATCAAGAATAATTACCCTTTGCCACGATTAGATGATTTGTTTGATCAGTTAAAAGGGGCAACAGTGTTTTTGAAAATTGATTTGAGATCAGGTTATTTCCAGTTACAAGTTAAAGACTCAGATGCGCCAAAGACTGCATTTAGAACAAGGTACGAACACTACTAATTTCTTGTTATGCCTTTCGGACCAAAAAATGCACTGCTATTTTTATGGACTTAATGAACCGAATTTTCAGGTTGTGCTTAAATCGATTCGTAGTTGTGTTTATTGTTGATATTTTGATTTACTCTCGTGATGAATCTCAGCATGCCATATTTAGACCACCACAAAAGCTTGAAATATCTGATGACTTAGAAAGATTTGAATTTACGACAGCGAAGATGGTTAAAATTGCTAAAAGACTATGAATTAGTGATTGACTATCATCCGGGGAAAGCGAATGTAGTTGTTGATGCTTTGAGTTGAAAATCCTTATTTACTTTACATGTTTTGAACAAACAATTACCTTTATTTGATGGTGGTTCAATAGTAGCCGAGTTGAAAGTGAGACCATTATTTCTGCAGTAGATTTGTGAGGCTCAAAAATTTGATAATGAGTTACAAGCAAAATGAGCTCAGTGTGAGTCAACGTCTGATTCAGAGTTTCTAATAGGGCCTGATGACTGTTTGGTGTTTCGTGATAAAATTTGTGTACCAAGAAATTCTTAGCTCATTTGGAAGATTCTAAACAAGGCACATGATAGTTGTTTATCAATAAATTCGGGAAGCACGAAAATGTATAACAATTTGAAACAAATTTATTGGTGGCACGGCATGAAACGAGATATCTCAAAATTTGTTTTGAAATGTTTGATTTGTCAGCAAGTCAAAGTTGAGCATCAAGTACTGTAAGGTTTATTACAGCCTCTTATGATTCCTGAGTGGAAGTGGGATAGAGTAAAAATGGATTTCGTGTCGGGTTTGCCCTTATCTCCGAAAAAGAAAGATGCGATCTGGATTGTTGTTGACAGATTGACGAAATCAACTCTTTCATTCCAGTGCGTATAGATTTCTCGCTTGATAAATTAGTTGAGTTGATTATTTCCGAAAATTGTGAGATTACATGGTGTTTCCCTAACTATTATTTCAGATAGAGATCCAAGATTCACTTCACGATTTTGGCAAAAATTGCAAGAAGCTTTAGGTATGAAGCTACATTTTAGCACTGCATTTCAGACGCAAACTTGAAGATATGTTGCGTTGTTGTATTCTTAATTTTGAAGGTAGCTGGGAGAAATATCTATCGCTGATTGAATTTGCTTACAATAATAGTTTCCAATCAAGTATAAAGATGGCACCTTACGAAGCTCTATACGGTCATAAATGTTGAACACCATTGTACTGGAGTGAGCTCAGGGAAAATAAGATTCACGGGGTTGATCTGATCAAACAGACTGAAGAAAAAGTGAAAGTAATTTGCGATAGTTTGAAAGTAGCTTTGGATCAATAGAAATCATACTTAGATTTGAAACAGAAAGATATTGAGTTCCTGATCGGGTATAAAGTGTTTTTGTAAGTGTCGTCGTGGAAAAAGATATTGTTGTTTGGTTGAAAAGGGAAATTGAGTCTACGATTCATCGAACCGTATGAGATTACTGAGCAAACACTACAAGAAAACAGACTTTTAGCCCCAAAAACTATTAGCGGCATTTTCCCAAGCGCGGCAAAAAATGCCGTTATAGGAGACGCTACCAAATTTTGGGGCGTTTATCTGAAAAAAAAACGCCACAAAAGATCAAGACTTTTAGCGGCGTTTGTAGGGGAAGCGCCGCTAAAAGTCATGGGTTTTAGCGGCGTTTGTAGGGGAAGCGTCGCTAAAAGTCATGGCTTTTAGCGGCGTTTGTTGGGAAAGCGCCGCTAAAAGCTATGACTTTTAGCGGTGCTTTTTTCACAAACGCCGCTAATTTTGGCAGATTTGAAATGTACATTTTTCACCAATATTCAACCCTTGCATTAAATTCAACCAAAAAAAAGCAAATATAACATGAAATCCAACAAAAAACAACAAATATAGCATAAAAATATAATCAAAAACATTAAATCTAAATGATACTTGAAATTCAACGAAAGATCTATGATATAATTAATAAATTAAGTAATATTCTTACAAAATGTTAAATATGACAATGTTAAAAACATTCTTACAAGGAGAAAACTAATGTCTAAGATGGCGGCTTTTGCGACTGCTGAAATATCTATATCATTTACTGAAGTTGTAGCTAAAGCTCATCGTACTTTCTGCTCTGCTCTGCCTCCCTCTCTACTGCCTCCGCTCTAAGTTTTTGATGGAGTTCTTCATATTTTCTTTGAACCTTGGCAATTTGCTCAACCGTGTTCGCTTGCATCTAAGCTATCTGGTCTCTTAACCTTTGAACTTCAGCTTGAGCTTAACTCCCGCAAGGCATGTATTGCTAGGAGTCGGGTCTAAAATATTGGGTCGGGGTAACACCAGATCCTTGAAATCGAACCCGACCGTACCTTTCAGGACCCAAAACTTCATTGATAATTTTGTTATCAATGTTCTCAAGATTAACAGAACTATCAGTCGAAGCAATCGCTTCATACTCCGCCTTCTTCTCCTTTAGTTTCTCCTAAAAAATCAATTAAAGAGTTAGAAACGAAATATATAATAAAAAGGAATGGAACATAAACTTAACATTATTTAAAACTAGTAATGACGAATTAAACCATAATTAATTAAACATTAAAATATTTATACTAAATCAAATTTTATTAAGTAAATATACCATAATTTCTCCAGCTTTGGATGTTATAGGAGATCCATCTTTATTCTTATGAGTAATCTCAAAAAGCTGAAGGCGTCCAACTTTTTGACCAGAAGAGATTTCCTACAATAAAGTAGTAAAAATATTATTTAATAGTAGAAAGTTATTAATATTTGAAAGAATTAATAAATTCATAATACCTTGGCCTCAGCTACAGAAGCAAAACTTCTCGACTCTGCTGTGTGCCTGAATTTTTGTTTTTGTCTGCTTCTTGTTCCAACTCGCTCACGGTCCTACATAATAAAATTATTATGTATATAGTAAACACTATATATAAGAGTTTGGAAATACGTAATACCTCTCCTTTCTTTGAATTCCAGAATCTAACCGCATCTTCCCATTGGTACCTCAGCATTCCCGGCGGGACATTTCTCAATTTTTCCTCGAGGCTTATGTCTTTCTTAAAATATAGTTTTTTCAAACTGCTTTTATGGTCTCTCCATTTTTTTCCAATGCCTTCTTGATATAGTCATCGGAGACCTCTAAAGCAAATCTCTCCTAAAAAAACACAAGTTTGGAATATAAATATAAATGAAACTTAAACCAAAGTATTATAAATTACATTCACGTTTTGTTACCTTAATATTATCCAGAGCTTGATTTTTGTTGCCATGATTCGTAGTTGATGGGCAACATATTGGCATTTCATGATATAATGCCCAAATAGCCTGCTAAAAGTCGAGCTTCAGATCCAACAGGTTGACCATAACTATTTCTACTTACTTTGACACACTCGACAGGATTTAAGTCGTATAAATCTTTAAGCAGCGTACGACCTCGACCTCTGCTCGTCCCACCACTTTCAGCTGAAAAATAGTATATTATTATTATATTAAAATTGACAAATAAATCAATAATAAAATTCAACACATGTAAAATGAACTTAACATTACTTTGAAATTCTGCAGGCTCGTCAAGTGTCTTCGGCACATTCGAAGATCCAACAACTGTCTGCTGTTCACTATTTGCTTCTTCTGAATTTGGAGTATTCTGGACAATACTTAAATCTCGTAATTTTCTTGTACACATTTTTCTTGCAATACACATAAAATAGTTAAAATTTTAGTAACAAATTACAACAATAATAGTACATTTAAAATAGTTAAATAATATAACATTACCAAGATTAAAATTATAATATTACATATAATTAAAAAATCGTAAAAACTTACAACATCATTATTCGTAAATATCTTCATCCACATCATGTCGAACCCATTGATGTTGTGTACTATTACTAGGGATATTTTAATCTAAGTTTTGTTCTGGAAAAGGTAATGTTTCTGATCTTTCGATGATGTCATCTCTATTTCCATTACCCATGTCGAACAAGTCTCTAGGGGTGTTCTGGAGTACAACATACCAACCCTCATCAGTTGGATCTTTCGAATAAAAAACTTGTTTCACTTGAGAAGAAAATACATATGACTCATCCATCAATTGTTGTCCAGTGTGAATCAAGCGAGAGAAATTAACCATTGTAAAACCAAATTATTCTTTTTTAATTTTGCGAGCAGTATTAACATCAACCCAATCACACCGAAATAAGATAACTTTCCATCTGTCATAATAATCCAATCCAATAATATCGGTAAGAAGTCCGTAATACTCCACATTACCCTCAACCGGAATACTGTCCCTAGCACTAGCATAACTTGTAATTGAAGAATTAACAACAATTCCACAATTTTGAGTTCTCCTCATTCTCTCACGATATTTTGTATGAAATCTGTATCCATTAATGAGGAAGGCACTATATTTTTTTATTACTCTGTTCGGACCTTGGGAAAGCCATTAATTTCGTCATTGATGTCCCTCCCACTCCAAACCTGTTGAATCGAAAGTAAATTAAGTAATTATAAATGTATTACGTAAAAACATTCTTATTTAATTAACTAAATTTTGCGATTATATGTAACTTATTAACTTTAGTTACATACCGTTTGGCTTAACCATTCATGAAAAGATTCTGTGAATAACTTATTAATCTCTCGATGTTGTAATCTTTGAGAGCGTGCACGAGATCTCAAAATTTGTTTGTACTCACTATGTTAAAAACAAGTTTAATTGGTTAGAAGATAAACAAATCAAAATGACGAATATGTGAGGAAATTTTAGAACTTACTTCCATAACAGTTCAACTGAATCATGGTGAAAAAGTACATATCAATATGCTTGTATCCACGATATATCATCTAATTTTGCAATTTCAACTTTGGCAATTGGTTCTCCATAACTTTGGAATAAATAAGTTTCGGCCAAGTTATGATCGTTGAGCCCAGCATTTCTATTTGGTCTATTCAATCGTGTTTCAACATCTTTTAAATATCTAGAATAGAAGGTCATGCACTCCTCTGCAAGTAGCCTTCAGCAATTGGTCCTTCTGGATAACGCTTATTGCGATAATAAGATTTCAATTTGCTTAGGAACCTAAACACGATATACAATATTTATCAAAAGTTGTAACTAAATGTATAGAGGCGAATGAATAAATACTTGACAAATAAATTAGCACCTTTCTATAGGATACATCCATCGATAAAAAATCGGTCCACCAAGTATTGCTTCGTGAGGGAGATGGATTACCAAGTGCACCATAATAGCGAAGAAGGAAGGTGGAAAGATCTTCTCCAAATTGCATAAAGACAAAGCAGCTCGATCCTGTACTTTCTTAAGTTCTTCAACATCCAAAACTTTGCCACAAATAGCTTTCATTATATTGGATAGTTTAATTATACAGGACGTCACATTTTTTGACATGCAGCACCGTAAAGCAACTGGGAGTAAGTCTTGCATCAAGATGTAACACCCCAAACCCGGCCCAGACGTTAAGGCCGAATCTGACGTGCCACTTTGGAGTCAAAAACCCGTGTTCCCTTTTTAGTGTTTTAAAAAGCTGACTTTTGTCAAACTAACCAAGTGAATGGAAGCTGGGCACCAGGTAGGTATCCATAACAGAGGAGGTGAGCCATGAAGGCTGCTTAAGTACAAAGCTAACCGATTGGATTCAATCCTAGACATGCCCACATCCATTGCCACACTTGGTTATAACAAGTTGAAATTTCTTTGAGTGATTATCTTTGGTAAATCGAATATTCGTGACGTCGTGTTATTTTAAAAAGAAACAAGTATCGTTTTGAAATCACGCCCTAAGTCTAGCCCATTTGAATTAGTATCCATCAATTTAAAGTTGTTTTTAATAATATAATCCCAGAAAAATCAAAGAAGAAAGAAAGTTAAAATGGCTTTATTACAACCCAAAAATTAAATAGTAATTAAAAATAACTTAAGAAAACCAGTCTCTTTTTCAAACCCAAAAGTATTCACCATGGCCACTCTGAATCCCCTCCAGCTCCAAGTCACCCACATCAAGGCTCACCTACAAGGTTAAAGAAGGGGTGAGTTTGGGGAAACTCAGTGTGTAAGGAAAACCCATTCAAAGCCCAAGTCAGGTCAAGCCCATTGGGCCTAAGCCCATTCAGGTAACAGTGGTACTGGGCCAGAGCCCTTTTCAAATTACAATAAACTGGGCCTTAGCCCCTTATTCAGATAACAGTATGGCCCATAGGCCCATTTCAAAATGCGTGCAACATCAGTAAACATATGCAAGCCCATTTGGGGAGACTACTCAACCCACCAACCACTACACTCCACCCGTTCCAGCCATACACTCCATGTGGGGAATAGGTCAACCCACCCAGCCCAACACTCCACAGTTGCAGCCTTGCTGCTCAGTTAACAGTAAATTGAGGCAAAGCCTCCAGTACGTGGACAAGCCACTTTCAGTACTTCCTCCGTCAATATCCCAGTCCCATGCATCAGATAATAACAACATGGCATGAAGTAAATAACAACAGTCAAACATGCATTTAGGTCAATTTAACCCTAGGGGTATTTCGGTAATTTATCTCCTAGGGGTAAAACTATAAATTTTCCACTTTTAAAGGTATTTCAGTAATTTATCTATTTTAGGGTTTTTCATGCATATTCCTACCTTTCACGTACTAACAGAATCACTACCGAGGGTTCTTACCGAATTGGGCCCGTTGGCCCATCATTCCAATTTTGGCCCATTAAGCCCCAAAATATTGAGGGCACATAAATCATGCACTTTGCAATCCAAACATTGCAGCTTACCAAAAACATTAATCGATTTACCTCACAAGCATTCGCACACTCGTAAATCTACAAAATACCGGTTTTCGGCATTTCGACTTTTCGACTTTTGCCGATCTAGACTAAGAAAGAGGGTGTTAGTTACACACCTGTTTGCGACGATATGTTGACAAGATCCACACACGAACCGCCTACAATTGGATTACTAACACGTTAATCTAACTATTCAATTAAAAACTATGTATTAACCCCTTACAATATTCGGCCAACCACACCTACAGATCATAGTAAGCTTATAAGAAATCAATAAGCAACTCATTAACAAATTTTTGTCAATGTTTACCACATAATCATAATTTCACTGCAAGCTGTCTTCCTGAGCAACAGTCACTTAATCATTTATAACTGGAGCTATGAAACTCCAAATTAAGTTCCATTAATTTTCCCTGAAAATAGACTCATATATCTTCTATCCATAAAATTTTCAGAATTTGTTTTATGGCCAATCAATACCAGATTTTTCTTAAAGTTTCTCATGTTTCACTGTTTGACTAATCTGACCACTCTTCATTAAAAATCAAATTTCTCATTGGACAGAATTCAAAATATGTTCTCGTTTATTTCATTTGAAACTAGACTCATTAATCTTTAATTACATAATTTATTCAGCTTGTAATTCATCTCCCACAATTTATGGTGATTTTCCAAAGTCACATTACTGCTGCTGTCCCAAGCAGATCACTCTTTCACACCTAACTTGCATGCTTGTTATTTAAACATGTATATCACCAATCAATCATCACATATCTATGATTTTACTTAAGTGTAATATCCATTTCATCATTTTAAAGCACAACATGTTAGCCGATTTTTCCCCTTAGCCTCTAAGGCACATGCATGCTCATTTGTTTGGCTCAACTTCACCTATCTTCCATTTTTCATCAAAAGAACATGAAACAACAACCAAGAACCAAAATATGCTTCATGAGTTAGGATAGAATTAAGAAGAACTCATGAACATCAAGATAGAAGCAAAGTACCAAGAACTTACCTTCAATTTTTCCCCCTCCTAGTGACCGAATATTCAAGGGTTTCCTCCCCTATTTGCTCTCTCTCAAATTCGGCTATGAAGAACAAAGAATGAACAAAAACCTTCCTTTACTTCCGTTTGTTATTCTTATCACTCAACATTTTATGACACATAAATGATATACTAATATTTGTGCCATACTCATGCCATAATTCCAATAAAAATATGCCCATAATGCTTACCATGCCCATCATCCATTAACTATTAAAATGCTAAAATGCGTACATTATCAACTATCCATCACCTTGGCCGGCCACTACATTAAAAGTGGGGAATTGGTCATGCAAATCCTCCTATTTTGCACTACTATTTATTTGGCCACTACAAATTAGCCTATAGCATTTTCAAACATTTTCACATAGGTCCTATTTCATAATTTCACCCCCTTTTTCTTGTGGAACAAAAATCAACTAAAATTGTCGGGTTCTATCTTAAGCTTGGGCTTTCTAGAGGCCCACTAACATAATTAAACCTATGCCAACATTCACAGAATTCCCGAAAATTGGGGCGTTACAACTCTACCCCCCTTAAAGAAATTTCGGCCTTGAAATTTACCTGATCCGAATAGTTGAGGGTATTGTTGACGCATAGTCTCTTTTGATTCCCAAGTAGCTTCTTCCCTTCCATGATTACGCCACAGTACTTTTACCAATGGAACCGACTTCCTTCTTATAACGTTAACCTCTCGATCTAAAATTTGTATAGGTTCTTCCTTAAAGGTCAAATCAGTCCTTACTTCAATCTCCTCCACTGGCACAACATGTGAGGGATCCGATCGATATCGTCTTAACATAGACACATGAAAAACGTCATGGATTCTGTCTAACTCTGGTGGTAATTCTAACTGATACGCTACTGGCCCTACCCGCTTAAGAACTCGATAAGGCCTTATAAACCGCAGACTCAATTTGTCTTTCTTGTCGAATCTCAAGATCTTCTTCCAAGGTGAAACCTTTAAGAAAACCATATCCCCAACTGCGAACTCTATCTCTTTGCGCTTTAGGTCCACATACGACTTCTGTCTATCAGATGCCTCCTTTAATCGATCTCTTATCAACTTAACCTTACTTTTAGTATCTGCCACCAAATCCGGTCCAAGCACTTGTCGTTCACCCAACTCTGTCCAACACATAGGCGTACGACATCTCCGCCCATAAAGTGCCTCATATGGAGCCATCTGAATACTTGCTTGGTAGCTGTTATTGTATGCAAACTCTGCCAATGGCAAGTAGTCTTCCCAACTCCCACGAAAATCGATGATACAACCCCTTAACATATCCTCCAAAATCTGAATAACCCTCTCCGACTGTCCATCTGTCTATGGGTGAAAGGCAGTACTGAAATCCAAACGTGTACCCAACGCCTCCTGCAACTTCTTCCAGAACCGAGATGTAAACCTAGGGTCTCGGTCGGAAATAATTGACACTGGAACTCCATGTAATCGCACTATCTCTGCCACATACAACCTAGCCAACTTTTGCAGGGAGTAATCAGTACGAACTGGTATGAAATGGGCAGATTTTGTTAACCTATCCACCACTACCCACATAGAATCTTTCTTGGTGGGTGTCAAAGGTAGCCCACTCACAAAGTCCATAGTGACTCTCTCCCACTTCCACAATGGAATTTTCACCAGTTGCAATAATCCAGAAGGAAATTGATGTTCAGCTTTCACTTGCTGGCATGTCAGACATTTCCCCACGAACTCCGTTACTTCTCGTTTAAGCCCAGGCCACCAGTACAGTTCTTGCAAGTCGTGATACAACTTATTCCCTCCAGGATGCATGGCACAAAGTCCTCCATGAGCTTCCTTCAATATTGACTGTCTCAAGTTAGAATCCTTCGGAATACAAATTCTTCCTCAGAAGCATAAAACTCCTTCAGTATTCAGTCCAAAATCCTCATTCTCACCCTTCTCAACTTGCTGAAACCGAAGGACCAACGAGTTATCCTTCAACTATTTTCTTTAATCTGCTCAGTCCAAATAGGCCTCACTTGCAATTCTTCTAATAGACTTCCATCATCAAACAGACTCAAACGTGCAAACAAGGCTCTCAAATCAGAAACAACCCTTCGACTCAACGTATCAGCCACCACGTTAACCTTACCTGGGTGGTACTCAATCGAACAGTCGAAATCCTTAAGCAACTCTACCCATCTTCGTTGCCTAAGGTTTAACTCCTTCTGAGTTAACAGATACTTTAGGCTCTTATGGTCCGTGTATATGATACACTTTTCTCCATATAAGTAATGTCTCCAGATTTTCAACGCGAAGATCACTGCTGCTAGCTCTAAGTCGTGCGTAGGGTAGGGTAGTTCGCTTCATGAGGCTGAAGCTGCCGCGAAGCATAAGCGACCACCTTACCCTCTTGCATCAGTACACATCCTAACCCCACATGTGACGCATCGCTGTACACAGTGAAGTCCTTCCCAGACTCCGATTGAATCAACACTGGTGCTTCAGTCAATACCTTTTTCAAATGGTCAAAAGCTTTTTGCTGACTCTCAGTCTAGACAAATGCTACCCTTTTCCTTAACAGTTTCGTCAATGGTGCAGCAATCAGAGAAAATCCTTCTACGAACCTTCGGTAATAGCCTGCCAAACCCAGAAAACTCTAAATTTTCGATACTGATTTTGGTTGCTTCCATCCCAGAACTGCCTCAACTTTTCGAGGATCCACTTTAATTCCTTCAGCAGAAACCACATGACCTAGAAAATTCATTTCTCGCAACCAAAATTCACACTTACTAAACTTTGCATACAGTTCCTTCTCTCTCAGCACTTGCAGTACAATACGTAGATACTCCTCATGTTTCTCCTCAGTTTCTGAGTATACCAGAATATCATCGATGAAAACTACCACGAATCGGTCCAAGTAAGGTTGGAACACTCGATTCATCAGATCCATGAAAGCGGCAGGTGCATTCATCAACCCAAATAGCATAACCAGGAACTCGTAATGACCATATCAAGTCCTGAATGTTGTCTATGAATATCCACTTCCTTTACCCTTAACTGATGGTATCCAGATCGAAGGTCAATCTTGGAAAATACCGAAGATCCTCTAAGTTGGTCAAATAAATCATCAATCCTTGGCAGAGGGTATTTGTTCTTTATCGTCAGTTTGTTCAACTGGCGGTAATCGATGCACATACGCATTGTCCCGTCCTTTTTCTTCATAAATAGCACAGATGCTCCCCATGGAGACACGCTTGGCCTAATGAAGCCCCTATCCAACAACTCTTGAATTTGAGCCTTTAACTCCACTAACTCCTTCGGTGCTAGCCTATATGGTGCGATGGACACAGGCGCCGTTCCAGGCAACAAATCTATTCCAAACTCAACTTCTCGGTTCGGAGGCAATCCTGGAAGCTCCTCCGGAAAAACATCTTGGAACTCCTTTACGGTCCTAACCTTATCCACTATCAGTCCCTCCTCTTCTGACTGACTTACAAATGTCAAATAGACCTCACAACCTTTCCAAATCCACTTTTCGGCTCTTAATGCCGACACCACATTGGACAAATAATCCCTTCGCTCACCTATCACCATAACCTCCTCATCCTTTGTGGTCCTTAACACCATTTGTTTAGTAGCACAATTGTGACACCCCTAATTTGACCCTAGTCGGGAAGTGGTTTCGGGACCGCTAAACCGAGTTGCAAAAATAATTGAATATAATATTTTATGTCTAAAATATGTGATCATGCATGTGTGAAATTTGAATGCTTTGATTTTTGTCAATTTGAATGTGTTTCTAAATAAAAAGGACTTATGTGAGAAGCTTTGAATATATGTGTGGCTTATTTTAAGTGATTAATTATTGAATGATGCAAATAAGTGGGTTTGCATGCCAATTTGCCACTTTTAATGCTAGTGGCCGGCCAAGCTTATAAGTATGGGCATTATATGCATGGGTTAATATTATTATATTTATTAGTGGTGAGAAATATGTAATAAAAAAATGTATTAGATGAATTAAAGATGAATAAAAGAGTATGGGTAATAAAAATAATGTGTTAGTGGGAGGAGAAACCAAAGTTGGTTTATTCCTCCATTGCCGTAGCTAGGAAAGGGTGGAGAGGAAATTTCCTTTTGTTGTTAAAATTTTCAGCTAAGGAGATTGCTAGATCAAGGTATGTACAATGCTACTCTTGGAAATTCATGCATAAATTGAATGGTTAGTTTGAATTCTACCTATTTCATGGCTCAAATTTTTGTTATTTTGGAAGATTGAAATTCGGCCAAGGAGCTTGAAATTCTTAGTAGTTGTTTTGATGTCATTAGCATGGAAATTTATGTTGGATGTGTTGAATTTGCTAGTTGTTTTGGCTTGGAAGTTAAGGTTTAGTGTTTGATTATGTGATTGCCGAATGTGTGGATAGTTGAAGGAAATTTTGTTAAAATGCTTAGTAAATGGATATTTGGTTAATATTGTGTATATTAATTACTTAAAATATAAACTTTAAATGAGTACTAAAGGTTGTATATAAATTCGGCCTTGGGAGAAATGTTAGTATAAAAATGCTTGAAAGTTAAATAGGTGATTGCTTTAATGACCAAATGTGCCAAAGAATAATGCATGATCTAGTTGACCAATATGTGTTAAGGGAACATGAATAAATATATTTCGATGAGCTATACATTCGGTTATAGTATGAAATGCAATGTTAATACATAGTTGCTAGTATGTATATGTGTGCTGGCCGAATTTGAACTTGAATAATGATTTGAGCACGATGTATTGTATTGAGAATAGGCTTAAGTGAAATTGTGATGAAATTGATTGGTGATATACATGGTTAAATAATATGTAATCCATTAGTTAGTAAAATGTATGCCATTTATGTGTGGTATTAAGTATATAATCGGCCTAAACATAGACATGCATATTCGGCCATAGGAAGAAGATTGGTGTTGCATGTATTCGGTTAGAGGCAAGCATATTGATGCTTTTGTCTTGGCTTAGAAAATTCAGCCAAGGGGGAATATTAGCTAAAATGTTGAGTTTGATTCATGATTCGATATATATATGTGACTCTAATGCCTAAAGTATATATGGGCTAAGTACCTTGAGGTTTTCTTTTGATGTTCGAATGAATTGTATTAAATTGCTTGATGTGATTAAAAATGCATATGACCATTGTGTAGTTGAGCTAGAAGGTGGCCATATGACCAATCAAACTCCTTGTCATATTCGGCCATAAGCTAGCATAATGAGACTTTAATAAGTTAAATTTGTTTGAATTAGCTCAAGAGCTTAGAGGACCACAGTTGGATAAGGGAAAGGAAAAAGTGATCGAATAGCCGCCGAAATTGTTCGACCACATCCGAGGTAAGTTTTAAGTGATTAAACGTTGAGTAAATTCAATTATAATAGGACATGATGAGTTGATTTAATAAGATATGATGTGGCCATGATATGTTCTAAGCTCAAATGGTAAGTTCTTAAGTGTTTGAGCTTGGGAATTCAAGGGTAATTTGAAATAGTCTGCTTAGGACAGCAGCAGTAAGGTGACTTTAGAAAATCACCATAAATTTATGACTTTGAATTAGAGGCTGAATGAGACATGAAATTAAAGATTAATGAGTCTAGTTTCTTATAAAAGAAACCGTGTAAGCAAAGGAATTTTCGATAATGAGATACTTAAAGTTGTGTGAGACAGCGCAGAATGACACTGTAATCCTCTGTTCTGTTTTTAGAAAATCATTATAAATTGTACAAAAATGGTTATAAGATAAAATTTATATGCTTAGACTCCTTAATGAGTCTAGTTTCAAATGAAATCAAATACAACACATTTTGAATTCAGTAAAATGAGAAATTTGATTCGTAGTGAAGAGTGTTCAGATTAGTCAAACAGTGAAACAGGGGAAACTTTAAGAAAAATCTGGTATTGATTGGCCAAACCTAAAATTCTGGAAATTTTATGGATGGAAGATATACGAGTCTATATTCATGAAAAATTAACGGAAAGTGATTTGGAGTTTTGTATCTCCAGTTATAAATAATTTAGTGACTATTGCTCAGGAAAAACAGCTTGTGCTGAATTTGAGATTATGTTGTGAACCTTGATGAACT
Source organism: Gossypium hirsutum (assembly GCF_007990345.1). NCBI lineage: Eukaryota > Viridiplantae > Streptophyta > Magnoliopsida > Malvales > Malvaceae > Gossypium > Gossypium hirsutum. The sequence goes on from NC_053428.1 coordinate 72,139,000, forward strand.
TGTTTTAGTTGCTCATAAGCTATTGATTAAACGCATACTTGAATTCTAAATCGTGATATTGTAAGTTTATGAGTATTCGAATATGAAATGATAGTAAGGCCTAATGGCCGATGTGATGAATGTGAAAGTGTATATATGTGATAAGGCCTAATGGCCGATGTGATGAATGTGAAAGTGTATATGTGTGATAAGGCCTAATAGCCGATGTGATGAACGTGAAAGTGTATATGTGTGATAAGGCCTAATAGCTGATGTGATGAATGTGAAAGTGTATATATGTGATAAGGCCTAATAGCTGATGTGATGAATGTGAAAGTGTATATATGTGATAAGGCCTAATGGCCGATGTGATGAATGTGAAAGTGTATATATGTGATAAGGCCTAATGGCCGATGTGATGAATGTGAAAGTGTATATATGTGACGGGGCCGAGTGGCCAACGTGATGGATGTGAAAGTGCATAAATGTGATAAGTCTCGAAGGGCATTTGTGTCAGTACTATATCCGGGTTAAAACCCCGCAGGCTTTATGCGAGAATATTATCACTGATTAATGTCCGTAAGCTTCGTGCTCGTACTATATCCGAGCTCTAAAGACCCGATGACTACGTGTGGAGATTATGTCCGGGTAAGACTTCGTAATAAAAATTGCTTATAAATATATTCAATGCGAAAGGTTAAACAGGTATGTACTCCAAGTTTATATGTGAGCTTGATTTGCACTAAATCATAAGGTAGTTATGTGATGCATACGAGAGCAATCTATGAGACTATTTCTATGATTATGTGACATCGGATCAGTGTGAGAGGTGATGTAAAATCATACGATATATCTATGTCACATGAGCTCACTTTTATGTGAAAGTTTATCTGCCTATTGTATATGATGAGATGTGCATATTCGGTAAAGGGATGGTATGCCCGAAGGAAGAGTGAAATAAAAATACGAACAACTACGTTATAATTTGATTGTTATCTGTTGACACTGCTTAAAACTTACTAAGCATTGTAATGCTTACTCCGTTTACTCTGTTTCCTCTGTTTTATAGATCTCATTGCGAAGCTACAGGCTCGGGGATCGTCAGCAACTAGTCACACTATCACTATCCACAGTTTGGTACTGCTATGTTTTGGATTATCTTATGGCATGTATAAAATAGACTAGTGGCGGAAGAATATTTTGGTTAATGTATATAGCCATGCGAAAATGGCTTATATATGTTTGAGCATAATGTTATAATCATTTGGTATGGAATGGTTAATCACTATCATAATTTGTGCTATTTATGCTAAAAGGGCTAGTTGAATCATGGAAACTATGAAATAGGTAAAGTCTACCTTAAAGGCAGATGCTGGCAGCAGCAGTGATGTAGATTTGGGAAAATCACTAAAAATAGTAGGATTGGAATTAAATAATGAATAAATTATGTAAATGAACCTTGATGAATCTATTTTCATAGGAAAGTAACGAAACGATCAAATGGACAGTATGTTAAGAGATATTTAGGTTGTCGTGAGACAGGGCCAGAACGGTTTCTGGATTCCCTATTCCGACTTTGGAAATTCATTATAAATTAACTAGAGATAATTAGGAGTCATTACATATATGTATAGATTCCTCTCTGAGTCTAGTTTCTATAGAAACAAACGGCATCAGTATTGAAGCTCTGTGCAGGGAGATATCCAAGTCGTAATGCGCAAAGGTCAGTGTAGTCGATCCCTGTAACATAGGAGACTTTGACTAATAAACTGTACTAATTGGCCTGACCAAAAATTCTAGAAAAAATATGTAGATGTGCATATTAGTCTAGTTTCAGGGAAAATTTACGGAACTGGATTTCGAGTTTCAGAACTCAAGATATGATTTTTAAAGCGACTAGTACGCAGACTGGCAGCTTGTCTGGGAAATTTTTTTTAAGTGGTTTGAAGTCTGTTAACACCTCGTGTTCGACTCCGGCGACGGCCTCGGGTTCGGGGTGTTACAACAATCCAGAGTCGTTTTATGCTTAACAAGCTAGTCCATTCCCAAAATGAGATCAAACTCTCCAAACGGTAACTCCATCAGATCTCTAGGGAAAATCTTACCTTGAGTTTCTAAGGGTACATCCCTATACAGTTTGTCTACCCTAACTGAGTGACCCAAAGGACTTAGTACAGATACCCCACTCACAATCTCTTCAGAGTGCACACCGAACGACCCAGATATGGCACATGCAACATAGGAATGAGTAGATCCAACATCCACCAAGGCAGTATACGGCATGCTAGAAATAAAAAACGTACCAGTTATGACGTCAGGTGCGTCACCCTCCTCGCGGCGATGAGCAGCATATACCAATGCTGGCTGACGAGCCTCAGTGATAACAGTACCCTTACCAAGTGCCCCACGTCCATGGCCATTGCCACCGCGACCTCGGCCATGACCTCTCGACGGCGACGGTCCACCTCGCGCTGTTTGCACGGGTTGCACAGCCCTTTGTTCAACCACTTAAGCCTGAGTTGGCCTCTTAGGAAAATCCCTGATCTTATGTTCCTTTGATCCACAACAAAGACAAGCCCCAGAACATTTCCAACATTCTCCCAGATGCATTCTACCACAATCTCAACAAGCTTGTGGTCTAACAGTATTCACTGTAACCGCTCGAACTGGTTCCTCCATCCTAGCTCTCTTAACATTCCGATTTGCAGCACCAGTTGTCCAGCATCTCTCCTGAACCGATTTTGATCCCTGTCGCGGTTCTTTCGTTCAGCTTGCTTCACCTCTTCGGCTATCTTAGCCTTTTCTACCAGTGCAGCAAAATTGCGCTCTCTCTGCGGAGCTATGAGCACCCTTAGCTCATCCCTGAGGCGATCCTGAAAGCGAACACTGTGCTCGTATTCGGTAGAGACAATACCATTAGCATACCGGCTCAATCACAGAAACTCTGCCTCATATTCAGCAACGGTCTTACCACCCTGTGTCAGGTTCAGAAATTCCTTCTTTCGTGCATCCACATAGCTAGCTCCGACATACTTTGCCTTGAAGGACTGCTTAAACAACTCTCAAGTTACCCTCTCAGCTGGGGTACCCTCTCTCACAGTGATCCACCACTGATACACCTCGTCCCGTAGTAAGGATACTGCTGCTTTTAACTTTTTCTCTACTGAGCAGTCCAAGTCATCCATTATCCACTCTGTGGCTTCCAGCCAGTACTTAGCCACATTTGGGGCTACTCCAGATACACCCCTAAAAATTTCCGCTCCGTTGGCCCAGAGTCGCTCATAAATGGACCCCCTATTCATGGGCCCGATATTAGCTCCGGCCACCCTTTCCAAAACTCTTAACATGGCCTAGGACAGAGCGTCATCCCCCGCGGCCCGATCATATGGCCCATTCTCATCCACCGGTGGTGGTCGTGATACTCCAGCAGGTATGTATTAAGAAGACGAAGATCCAACTTGAGTACTACCTCAGCCTCGACCACGGCCTCGACCACGGCCTCTTCCCTGAGTAGCTCTCGTACTCATATCGATTTATCTGATTACGAATTTTATGCAGTTAGTTTACTGTTTCCACTGTTTATTACAGAATATCTTATGAACAGATAAGGTTTTAGAGTTGTTCTCGCGTAACCACAGTTTAGCTACTGTCTCAGTTTCGTAGCCTTTACGCTATATTATCTATAGTACTATCTCTAAGGTTTAGTACTAACTACAGTATAGTTCAGTATATAAAACAGAATAGTACTTACAGCCTTGGTGCCGGGGATTCAGTGTGCCACCTCATCAGTTTTTAGATAAACTCAAAAGATTTAGACTTTTTGAAATCCATTTTCCAAACATTTGTGTTCAAAAAAAAACAAGTTCGGAGATTATCTCCTTTAAGCAGGAAATTTTAAAAAGTCAAATTTTTCCAAGAATACCCTTTCTTTTTTTGGCATAAAGTTTTGAAAACCCTTTTTGGACTCGATCCACAGCCGAGTTGTTGCAACCTAGGCTCTGATACCACTAAATGTAACACTCCAAACCCGGCCCAGATGTTAAGGCCGAATCCGACGTGCCACTTTGAAGTCAAAAACCCGTGTTCCCTTTTTAGTGTTTTAAAAAGTCGACTTTTGTCAAACTAACCAAGTGAATGGAAGCTGGGCACCAGGTAGGTATCCATAACAGAGGAGGTGAGCCATGAAGGCTGCTTAAGTACCAAGCTCTCCGATTGGATCCAATCCTAGACATGCCCACATCCATTGCCGCACTTGGTTATAATAAGTTGAAATTTCTTTGAGTGATTATCTTTGGGAAATCGAATATTCGTGACGTCGTGTTATTTAAAAAAAACAAGTATCATTTTGAAATCACGCCCTAAGTCTAGCCCATTTGAATTAGTATCCATCAATTTAAATATGTTTTTAATAATATAATCCCAGAAAAATCAAAGAAGAAAATAAAGTTAAAATGGCCTTATTACAACCCAAAAATTAAATAGTAATTAAAAATAACTTAAGAAAACCAGTCTCTTTGTCAAACCCAAAAGTATTAACCATGGCCACTCTGAATTCCCTCCGGCTCCAAGTCACCCACATCAAGGCTCACCTGCAAGGTTAAAGAAGGGGTGAGTTTGGGGAAACTCAGTGTGTAAGGAAAACCCATTCAAAGCCCAAGTCAGCTCAAGCCCATTGGGCCTAAGCCCATTTAGGTAACAGTGGTATTAGGCCAGAGCCCTTTTCAGATTACAATAAACTGGGCCTTAGCCCCTTATTCAGATAGCAGTATGGCCCATAGGCCCATTTCAAAATACATGCAACATCAGTAAACATATGCAAGCCCATTTGGGGAGACTACTCAACCAACCAACCACTACACTCCACCCGTACCAGCCATACACTCCATGTGGGGAATAGCTCAACCCACTCAGCCCAACACTCCACAGTTGCAGCCTTGCTGCTAAGTTAACAGTAAATTGAGGCAAAGCCTCCAGTACGTGGACAAGCCACTTTCAGTACTTCCTCCGTCAATATCCCAGTCCCATGCATCAGATAATAACAACATGGCATGAAGTAAATAACAACAGTCAAACATGCATTTAGTTCAATTTAACCCTAGGGGTATTTCGGTAATTTATCTCCTAGGGGTAAAACTATAAATTTTCCACTTTTAAGGTATTTCAGTAATTTATCTATTTTAGGGTTTTTCACGCATATTCCTACCTTTCACATACTAACAGAATCACTGCCGAGGGTTCTTACCGAATTGGGCCCATTGGCCCATCATTCCAATTTTGGCCCATTAAGCTCCAAAATATCGAGGGCACAGAAATCATGCACTTTGCAGTCCAAACATTACAGCTTACCAAAAACATTAATCGATTTACCTCACGAGCATTCGCACACTCGCAAATCTACAAAATATCGGTTTTCAGCATTTTGGCATTTTGACTTTTGCCGATCTAGACTAAGAAACAGGGTGTTAGTTACACACCTGTTTGCGACAATATGCTGACGAGATCCACACATGAACCGCCTACAATTGGATTACTAACACGTTAATCTAACTATTCAATTACAAACTATGTATTAACCCCTTACAATATTCGGCCAACCACACCTACAGATCATAGTAAGCTTATAAGAAATCAATAAGCAACTCATTAACAAATTTTTGTCAATGTTTACCACATAATCATAATTTCACTGCAAGCTGTCTTCCTGAGCAACAATCACTAAATCATTTATAACTGGAGCTATGAAACTCCAAATCAAGTGTCGTTAATTTTCCCTGAAAATAGACTCATATATCTTCTATCCATAAAATTTTCAGAATTTGTTTTATGGCCAATCAATACCAGATTTTTCTTAAAGTTTCCCATGTTTCACTGTTTGACTAATCTGACCACTCTTCATTACAAATCAAGTTTCTCATTGTACAGAATTCAAAATATGTTCTCATTTATTTCATTTGAAACTAGACTCATTAATCTTTAATTACATAATTTATTCAGCTTGTAATTCATCTCCCACAATTTATGGTGATTTTCTAAATTCATGTTACTGCTGCTGTCCCAAGCAGATCACTCTTTCACACCTAACTTGCATGCTTGTTATTTAAACATGTATATCACCAATAAATCATCACATATTTATGATTTTACTTAAGTATAATCTCCATTTCATCATTTTAAAGCACAACACGTTAGCTGATTTTTCCCCTTAGCATCTAAGGCACATGCATGCTCATTTGTTTGGCTCAACTTCACCTATCTTCCATTTTTTTCATCAAAAGAACATGAAACAGCAACCAAAAACCAAAATATGCTTCATGAGTTAGGATTGAATCAAGAAGAACTCATGAACATCAAGATAGAAGCAAAGTACCAAGAACTTACCTTCAATTTTCCCCCTCCTAGTGACCGAATATTCAAGGGTTTCCTCCCCTATTTGCTCTCTCTCAAATTCGGCTATGAAGAACAAAGAATGAACAAAAACCTTCATTTACTTCCTTTTGTTATTCTTATCACTCAACATTTTATGACACATAAATGATATACTAATATTTGTGCCATACTCATGCCATAATTTCAATAAAAATATGCCCTTAATGCTTACCATGCCCATCATCCATTAACTATTAAAATGCTAATGCCCATCATCCATTAACTATTAAAATGCTAAAATGCATACATTATCAACTATCCATCACCTTGGCCGGCCACTGCATTAAAAGTGGGGAATTTGACATGCAAATCCTCCTATTTTGCACTACTATTTATTTGGCCACTACAAATTAGCCTATTGCATTTTCAAACATTTTCACATAGGTCCTATTTCATAATTTCACCCCATTTTTCTTATGGAACAAAAATTAACTAAAATTGTCGGGTTCTATCTTAAGCTTGGGCTTTCTAAAGGCCCACTAACATAATTAAACCTATGCCAACATTCACAGAATTCCCAAAAATTGGGGCGTTACAAAAGATGTGGTAATCATGTGATTTTAATGAATATAATCTTCGATCTTTAAGACTCACACATAGAGATATATTTGACGCATACGCATCTGGGACCTTTATGTCCTTCAGCACCATGCAAAACACCTCTTTCTCTTTTTTCGACATTGAAAAAATAGAAGGCGGCAATCGATATTTCCCATTCAGAAGTACTTGAGGATGAAGATCACGCCGAATTCTCATGTCAACTAAATGAAGTCGACTTTGAAGATTGTCTTTTGATTTTCCATCGACATTTAAAATTGTCCCAATTATGTTCTCGCAGACATTCTTCTCAATATGCATGACATCAAGATTGTGGCGTAAAATGTTGTGCTCCCAATAAGGAAACTAAAAAAATACTCCTTTTTTTCCACAAGTCTGCCTCATTATGATCATCCTCTTCGTCAGATTCATCATTAGATTCATCCTTTCATCTTCTCCTTGTTTGCATGATAGGTGGTTGATTCATCTTCCCGTAACTAAAGTTGATATCTTTTAACATAAACAAGATTTCAGATCCAACGGTCTGCTCAGGAGCTTCTCTGTACTCTTCAGTACCGTCAAATAGAGTCCTCTGAAATCTAAATTTATGATTTCCATCTAACCATTTACGATGGCCCATGTAAGAGAACTTCCCATTATACAACCACTTCGAACAAGTTTGCGCAGCACAATAAAGACAGGCATAACGTCCTTTAGTACTCCAGCCCGATAAATTAGCATAAGCCGAGAAATCATTAATTGTCCACAATAAACTGCACGTAAATTAAAGTTCTCCTTTCTTAATACATCATATGTCTCAACACCCGACCATAACTGTTTTAACTTTTCAATAAGTGGCTGCAAATAGATGTCAATATCATTTCCGGGACCTTTCTCTCCAGGGATAATCATCGATAAAATAAATGAAGATTGCTTCATGCAAATCCATGGAGGCAAATTGTAAGGAACAAGCACTACAGGCCAAGTACTGTATGAAGTACTCATGATTTTAAAAGGATTAAAGCCATCAGCTGCTAGCCCAAGCCTCACATTCCGAGGATCACTTACAAAGCTTGGAAATTTATTATCAAACGATTTCCAAGCTAAAGAATCAGCAGGATGCCTTAATAATCCATCATCGGTTCGTTGATCATTATGCCACCTCATAGAATCAGCCGTCTTTGACGACATGAAAAGCCTTTGAATCTTGGTTTTAGGGGAAAATATTGCATAACCTTGATTAGCTTCTTTCTTAACTGTGCATCACCTTCATCCCCATTCACATCTTCTGTATTCCCATTCATCTAACGAGACTTACCGCAAACATGACAAGACTGTTGGTTCTTCTGATCACCCTAGTACAACATGAAGTCATTTGGGCAACTATGAATTTTATCGTACCCAAGGCCCAAATCTTTTATTAGTCTCTTCATATCTTGACAAGACTGGGGGATTTTTGCTAATGGAAACATCTCTCTCAAAAACTCTAGCAGCATTGTAAAAGAGTTTCTGGTCCACCCCCCAAACATTTTAAGTGAAATAGATGAATGCAGAAGGACAATTTTGAATATTTTGATCCCTCGTAAAGTTCTTCGTTCATTTCATTAAGTAAAATGTAGAACTTCGCCGCTTCTTCATTTGGCTCCTCATCAGGTGCACTTGTTACCGTTTCGCAGAAAACATTTCCACCAATATTACAATCGTCGGATACAATAAAGTCAGGTGGAAACGATTGCTCACCATGACTGTGCATATTAAATGCATCCCGCAACATACCTTCCATGTCATCTTGTCTAACATACTGGTGGTAATCAGTGTCAGGATAAGTCAGATTAATCGTTGAAAAAGTTCCACTAGATGTACACTCTCCATGAAAAATCCATTTTTTATACCCTTGAATAAAGCCATCAACAATTAGATGTTCGTAGACAACTTCACGTAAATTCCAATTGATGTTGCCACACTTCTTACACGTGCAAAGAATCATATTCTCTTGGCTTGCATTTTGAAATGCAAAATTTAGTAAAGTTTGTACTCCATTTCGATAGCCATTGCTTACCCTTGACAATTTCATCCAACTCCTATCCATTTCGTAGTTCTTGAATTCTAAAGTTGACAATAAATTACACGGGTAAATTGTTTATTTATAACTCTAATTAAGTTATGTAAGTTATGATATGATATATATTTATGTATTATGTAAGTTATGTAAATTATGTAAGTTTTGTAAGTTATGTGAGTTATGTGAGTTATCTAAATATAAGTTATGTAAGTTATGTGAGTTATGTAAGTTATGTAAGTTATATAAGTTATGTAAGTTTTGTGAGTTATGTAAGTTCAAGTATATATTTTACGTACTAGTGATGTATTCAAGTATATATATTTTTAGAATCTTATAAATTTTGCACATTAATAATTTATACAGTATAAATTCTTTTATACTAAAATGATATAATATTTTAATTATTTTCAGCATTCCATTTTTTATACCTCGAAAAAAAAATTTGACGATGTCGAAAATCACATGGAAAAAATTTTATTTTAATTAAATAATATTTATAAAAATTATATTAATTTAATAATATTTAAATAAATTAATCCAAATTATATTAATTAAATAATAATTAAATAAATTAATCCAAATTATATTAATTAAAATAAGATTGAACATTGTTTTAATATAGACGTGTTTTGCTTTTATTTAACAAATCACATGTGCAGTTAAAATATAGATGTACAATAGTCCACACTTAATTTAATTTCTGTTTTACAAGTCATCTTTTCTTAAGTACATGTTAAAGCATTGTGTGAACATCTGTATTTAGTTTAAAAGCTATGATTTATTTTGAATAAAAAGTTTTAACTTAAATCATAAAACAGACGATAATATTTGTGATAAAACGGACGAGCATATTTTAATAATAATTTAAATTTAATTATAAAAAATATATAAAATATTTTATTAAATATTTGTATTGGAGATGGGACATATTATACGAATAATTTAATTTATTAAAAATCGTGATAGAAATAAAAAAAATATTTAATCACAAATTACAAAAATAGGGTAGAAAAAATTCACATGGCAAATACACCGTAGATTTCAATGGAGAGACATCAAATAAAGATTAAGCAAATTAAATATACATACCTCTTAGAAATTGTAAATTGGATGGTAGAGTCAATTTCAGCAAATTAAATTACACCTACAAAAAATGAACAACGATGAAATAAAAAAATTAAATAACATACGATATCGTTTTTTATTCGTGACAGATTATAGGAAAGGATTTGTTCAAAGTTCTGAAAGAAAAATGCGAGAAAAATTTCAATTCATTTATATCCGAGAAAATTACACTAATTCCTAGAGATTTATCTCATGAAGATTTCGGCATTAAAGATTGTAATTTAGTACAAGAGATGTTGAATGAAGTTGATGTTGTGGTTAACCTTGCTGCAACAACCAACTTTGACGAAAGGTAATATATATATTTATTGTCTTTCAGTAAATCAGATGATAGTTAATGTCTGCCACTCTAACTATGCCTTTGAATGTATGTTGTCAGTATATTAAATATTAGAAAATTATTTTTTAATTATAATTTAAATTATATTTGATGTTTTTATTCTTATTTTTTCATGTAGATATGATGTGGCACTTGGTCTTAATACATTTGGAGCTAAATTTGTTGCAAATTTCGCCAAGAAATGTGTGAAACTAAAATTTTGGATCATGTATCCATAGGTTGGCGAAAAACGATGGTTTATTTTTTGATAAAAGTGTATAATAGTCCTTATATTAAACATTAATTTTGAGAAATAAATTATTAAACAAAAAATTGAATGAACTGAGATTGCTAGGTGCTTCAGACAAGGATATTTAGCAAAAATTAAAAGGTTGCAAATTGAGGAAAAATTCACTTAGCTCATGGAATACATGGCTGATTTCAATGGAGAGACATCAAATAAAGATTTAGCAAATTAAATACACATACCTCTTACAAATTGTAAATTGGATAGTAGAGTCAATTCAAGCAAATTAAATTACACCTGCAAACAATGAACAACCATGAAATTAAAAAATAATCCGAGGATAAACAAGAATAATAATTTGAGTTTTTACATTAAAAAAATGTACAGTAATAAACTTGAAAATTTATAGACTAAAATGGAAATTCAAAAACCCTTTGAAATTAGACTAACATGGGTTTACTAAATACGGGTGTTACTATCTGCGTGGTATATTATTATACATATATTCATATTGTATGTATTTGCTTAATATGGTAACTTATATACATATATTCACAAGCAGCTGGAAGAAAAACTAGAAGAAAATAGGGATGGGTTCCATACTTTATACTTCAAATTGCATTTTAATCCTTTTATTGAAGAAAAAACATTTAATTCACTTAATTTTAGCGAAAGACTTATTTGATCTAATATATAGGGATTAGTTTGTTAATTTTTTTCCAAAATGTAATCCTAGATATAATATAGGGACTGTTGGTAATTTTACCTTTTTTCAATACAATTACATGATTTTGAACCAATAAAATGTAATTCAAAATGTAATTGTTTTTAAACCAAAAACAATCTAATTAACTACTATAATGAAATCGATTTCTGGTTGGATTACATGATTTTGATTTTTTTAGGACAACACATGGTTTTGATGCTTACATCTAGCAGGCTAGTATCAAATTACCAAGAAAATGAATACTCCCTAGTCCTTAGACTAGTCCTTGAAACATATGCAAATGAAATTACACTAAGATAACTGACATAATTAGTGTGTGATGATATGTGGAAACATCGAGCTTTTCTTTTTCTTGGTATAACCATATGTATACTCATTCATTTTACAGTCTCAAGGATAGTATTTAGGTAAAACCCTCCCAACAGTAATGATTTTAGGATTTGATAACCCTTTCTAAGGTGGAAAAAAGTAAGAAAAAAAGAAAAGAAAAGATTAGAAAACAAGAAACATACAAATTCAGTGACAAGAACATCTGTTGTGTACCCCCCGATAACATCACCCTGATAACCATCTTTCCAAAGCTCCATATTTTCCTGAAAAAACGTATGTTAAAATTATAACCAGATGCATGCATAAACTATCATGAGCAATTATCAATTATTCACATTAAAAGGGTAATAAACAAAGCATTCCATATAAAGAATTTGTGGAGATGAAAAAAAATAATATGAGGAATAATAAATGAAAATAATTATAGCCCAAGTCAACTAATAGAAAATGAAAAACTAGTAAATAGAATTTGGTTTGGTCAAGCTACTTATAAAAACAAAATGGAATCAAACTATGAAGATGAAATACAACAGCCAACAAAGATTAGATTTTCTCAACCAACATATTAAGTAGTTCGATTTAGCCAATTTAAGAATTTTAAATAGGTGACACGATATGGATGTCCACTTCAAACCATATTCAAATATTATTGGAAAAACAGATTTTCTGCTTGCTCGATTGTTATTTCAAAATAAATCAGCAACAACAGCAAAGCAAGAGAGAAGGCAAGGCAAATCAAGCAGTCAAAGCCCAAAAGTGAAATTTCTCATGAAACATGCTAGAATACCAAGTCTAATCAACAAGCGTAAGTAATTCTCGTCAAAATTAAAAGCCTAATCACAACTTCAGCTCTCATGTCATTTTTCTTGCATATAATTTAAATACGTGTCAACACTCATAATAAACAATGTGGCATCAATGAAATGATTAAAACATGAATTAGTAATATATTAAATATATAAACAATGTGGCATCAATGGGCAAACAGTAACTGTTGTATATGAACAACATGAACACAATACCTATAGTATAGGACTCGAAATTCTATCTGCAGCAGCGTAGAGAAGAGGCAGATGCAGACGCAGACGCAGTTAGGGAAAATGAGAGAAGAAATTGGGTAAATGGGGGAATGAGATCGAGTTTAAGTTGGGGAACACGAAGACCCAGTTGGGGTGCAAAATCAAAATTTTTGATTTGGGGTTATGGGATAAATACTGATAGTTGAGCAAATCAAAGGGACTTCGGGAAAAATGATTTGAGGATATCTCTTTAGGGGAAATTATAGGGGATTTCTGAAATTAGGGTTTGGAAGTAATGGGAAATTTTAGGGATTTCTGAAAAGATGAAGTAAAGGAAGTAATCGAGGTAAACTGAACTGGGGAAAGTAAAGGGAAAATGGGGTTAAAAAAACGACGTTTTCAATCTATTCAAAAATATTTGTGGCGTTTTTATAAAGAGCCACAAATTAGAAAGGCTATAAAACGATGCATTTTCTGCAATCTATTAATAGATTTTTGTGGCGTTTCTAGCGAAAATGCTAGTATTTCACATCTTTTGTGGCGTTTATAAAAGCGCCACTAATAAAAGGCTATAAAACGATGACGTTTTGAAATCTCTTTAGATGTTTTGTGGCTTTTTTCCAAGAAGCGCCACTAATAACTTGGTAATAACGACACCATTTTGCGATCTACTAATAGATGTTGTGGCATTTTCTAGTGAAAACGCCGATAAATCACACCTTTTGAGGCGTTTATAGAAGTGCCACTAAATAGAAGGATGTAAACGACACCGTTTTACATTCTCTTAATAGATGTTTTGTGGCATTTTTTAGAATAGCCACTAATAATAAAGCTTCAAAACGACATAGTTTAAAGTATTAATACATGTTTGCGGCGTTTTTTTCTAAAACGCCAGTAAGTATGCAATATAAATCCTTTTTTTTCTCTTTTATTATTATTATTATTCTTATTCTTATTATTTTTATTATTATTATTATTTACTATTAATACATGGTTAAATTTTAATTTGGTCTCTCTAATATATTTAAATTTCAGATTTATTTGCATATACTTTAATTTTTAATATCATTTAGTCTATATATTTTTATAATATTATTAATTAATCTAAACAGTTAATATTATTAACTTTTTTATTAAAACATTACATGGTAATATAAAATTTGAATATTTAGAGAATAGACATTGAAATGTAGTTTCCCTTTTTTTATATGTTTGTGTCGTTCTTTCACATTAATATATATATATCAATATATATCCATATGAAATTTATTCTTACAGGTTTAGGATTTAGTATTTAAGTAGTATTTAAGGGTTTACTATCTATAGTTTAAGGTATTATGGTTTTGGATTTAGGGTTTAGGTTTAAAATTTAGGGTTTATAGTTTTAAGACATTTTATAATTTAAGGTCTAGTGATTTAGGTTTACAGTTTTATGATTTAGGAATCTATATTTAAGGGTTTAAGGGTTTAGTACTATTTATAGTTTAGGGTTTTATGGTTTAGGATTCAAGGTTTAATATTTAGGGTTTAAGGTTTATAGTTTATAATTTACCACTATAGATTTAGGGTTTGAGATTTAAAGGGTTATTGATTTAAGGGGTTAGGGTTTAGAGAAAGCCATATAACATTGGTTTTAACAACTTCGTAACTTAATTGAATGAAAACTTCTAAATATTTTATTTATCAAGGTGTAACTTTTCATAATTAAGTAACTAAAATGAAATTAACATTCCCATAGCTAAGTGAATGGTGTAGTTAATTTATATTGTTTATAAAGTCGCTTTTAGATATGATCAAAATAAAATCGAATTCAAAATAAAATAAGACCTTATTTAATTTGTTATAATTTGGTCCTATCCAAAATAGATAGTTACCTATATATCCATATCAATCTGTTACTTTTTTTATTTATTTTTCAATAAATAATTTGTTACAATTTTAATATATTATCTCTTTTACAATTATATAAGAGATTATTTAATTTCATATATAAATTAAAAAATAATAATTAATCTAAACCCTAAATCCTTAACTACAATCTCTGAAACCTTAAATCATAAAACATAAACCATCAAGCCTAAACCCTAACCCTTAAACTCATATTCCATTAACCTTAAAATAGTTTAGATCTATAACGGCATTTTTCAAAAAGCACCGCTAAAACCCAAACTATTGCGGCGTTTTCTGAGGAAGTGCCGCTAATTCCACTGAAGCTCAAAATAAATGGCGTCGTTCTGTTTAATCTTTTAGCGGCGTTTTTAAGAAAGCACCGCTATAGATCAACCTATAGCGGCGCTTTGTTAAAAACGCCGCTAATGTTGGATCTATTGCTGTGTTTTTCAGGTAACGCCGCTAATGCCACTGAAGCTCAGAAAAATGATGCCATTCTCTTTAATCTTTTAGCGGGGCTTCCTTAAAAATGCTGCTAATGCTCGATCTTTAGCGGTACTTTCATAAAAACGCCGTTAATACTCGATCTATTCGATTTTTAGTGGCGTTTTCTATTCAAACGCCGCTAAAACCCTATTTTGGTGTAGCGAAATTAGTACCATCTGAGTTAGAAAGGATACATAATGTGTTTCATGTGTCGATGCTTCAAATCTATTGATCCGACCCTTCACATGTCATTTCCCCGAACGAGGTTGAAATTCAGTCTGAAATGTCATATACTGAAGGACCGGTTCGAATTTTAGCTCGTGAGATCAAAGAGCTGAGAAATAAGAGAATTGCATTAGTGAAAGTATTATGGCATTGACACAGGGTTGAAGAAGCTACATGGGAACCCAGCGATGCTATGAGAAAATAATACCCGAACCTATTCACTTGTAAGATTTTCAGGGAGGAAAATCCCTAAGGGGGAGAGTTGTAACGGCTCGGTTTTAGCTAAATCAGAATAGTGGTTTTGAAACCAAAAATTTGATATTGAAAAAAAAATTTTATGTTATTTTATGTGCTTACAGCATGATAGCATGTATGTGTGAAAGTTTGTAAAGAGATTTTACTGTTTTAATGGTTAATTTGAGAAAAAGGAATAAATAGCATAAAATGTAAAATGCATGTTCTATTAGTTAAGAGTGTTAAATAGCATTGGCTTTTAAATATGGTAGTCTTAAATGGTAATTAAACAATTTGAAAGGTGAGTGCACAATTTCGGACAACCATTAAATGATTTATATGTTATATAATTAAGGTTAAAAATGTAATTCATTAAATAAAGGTTAATAAAATAAAACAAAGTAAAAAAATTGTTATCATCTTCATCTTATTGCCGAAATTAGAAGAAGAAAAGCCAAAAGCTAGGTTTTTTTTATTCGGTCACTTGTGTTCTTAATTGGTAAGTGATTTTAGCTCAGCTTTTTATGATTTCTATGTTTTTGAAATCATTGCATCTCAATCTAGCTAGCCCGTACCTTTAATTTTGAAATTGTTAAAGATTTGAAAGTTTCCATTGTTGAATCTATGTGTTCTTTGATGTTTAATGTTGAAATATGAAGGCTTGATGATAGTTTTACATGTTTTGTTAAGTATTTTTTTATGAAAATGCATAATAAGGATTAAATTGTAAAATGTGCAAATTGTGCGGTCAAAATGTGAAATAAATGAAAGTTTTGTGCTGCTAGGGACCCATATATAATTCGGCCAAGCATGGGTTTTGTTGAATTATGTGAATTTTGTGTTTTGTGAAATAAAGACTAAATTGTTAAAAGTGTAAAAGCTCAGGGGCTAATGTGCAAATAGGCCTAAATGTATGTTTTGGACTAAATTGAAAGAATGGTTGATTAAATAAGTTAATTCTGAATTCATATAGATCAAGAAAGAAAGAATTCGGATTTAGATCAGGGGAAAAGCAAGGTTATCGAGTAGTCGACCCGATCCGTCAATTTCGAATATGAGGTAAGTTCGTATGCAATGAGCTTTATTTATAATTGTGTTTAAATACTTTAATATTGCATGAACTGTGGAAACGAGACTACGGACATGTTCAACAATGATTCGAGAACGACTCGATAATGAATTGAAAGTGATTTAACTACGATTTGGCACTAAAATCCTGGTTGAACTTAGGAATAGTTTAGGATACTAGTGACATGTCATTAGGGTATTGTGCTGGCTTCGGGCCATGATATCGGCACTTCGAGTGCAAGTTATACCTTGATTTAGCTTCGAGCTATGGTATAGGTTCTTGTCATGTGAGACATTTGAGTATCTGATTTCTATTCTGAATGGTTCAACGGGTGAATGAAAGATGTCACTGAGTAAGAGATTAGTATGAGGTAGTACAGGTATGAACAGAAAATTATTTGAATATCGAAATTATAAAGTTGATGAGTTCTTTGCTAAGTTATGTGCATGATATATATATTGATAGCCTTTGAGGCTTAATTGAATTTTTGTTCATTGATTTTAATTATTTGATTGGTAAACAATTAATGAGATTTTCTTATCATTTTTCATACAAGCTTACTAAGCTATGAAGCTTACCTTGTGTTGTTTTTCTATGTTTTATAGTGAATCAAGGCTAGCTCGGATCTGGAAGTCGTTAGGAACATCATCGCTGATAAACCGTAATTTATACATATTTTTACCCCATGCTTAGCACATTTTATGGATGATTTTTCCTTGGATTTGGTGAATTCGATGCTTCTAATGCCTTAATTTCATGTTTTATACTTAGGAGAGCATAGGAAAGTGAAGGGAACGAGAAACGGGCCAAAAATAGAGAAAATGGGCCAACATACGAAATCAACATGGCCTGGACTTCCTCACACGGGCAGACCACACGGCTGTGTCTATTTGGCAGAATCGAAGCACGACTCATACGGTGGACCACACGCCCGTGCCTATTTAACAGGTTTGACCACGACCTAAAGTAATCGAGCACGGGCGTGTCCCTGTCGAGCCCAAGTTGAGTCCAATTCGAAAAAGGCTAATTTTGAGGTTTTTAGGCATTCCAAAGCCTATAAATACACCTTAAAGGAGGAGAAAAAGGGGGACATAGAGAAAGAAGCAGGGAACTACTCAAGGGAAGTCGATTGATCCATCTTAGAAGCCAGATTCATCATCAAGACTGAAGATCTCCCCTCAATTTCCCTTCATAAGTTTTGGGTTTTTCTTTATGTTTTGTATTCATTGTTCTTCTGAGATGTTCACCTTTTTAGTTATAAACTAAAACCCCTAAATACCTAAGGGGAATGAAACCTAAGACAGATCTTGTTATTATTATCTGAATTGTATGATAAATATTTGACTTGTTCTTAATTATGTGTTCTTAATTCTTGTCTTGATATTCCAGGATATTGATTCAAGTTAAGCTCTTATTCAGTGGAGGAATACACCTTGTCTAAGAGTACATTTTTCATAATTAAGCGGAGTTGGTTACGCACCTAAAGATAGGGTGACAAGATTTTTCCTGATTACGGTAGAACCTAATAAGGGGATCAATAGATTGAGTTTATGCAACCCTAAGAAGTTAATTAGAAAGAGATTTTAGTAATCCAACCTAGGATTAGACATTGTTAGTCTCAAGAGGGATAATAATATAACTTAGGGATTTCTACGAATCAAGTCAAATGAATAAATCATCCGATTCAGAGCCAAATAACAAGTGAAGTCTAGGTGGATTTTTCCTTAGGTATTGTCTTGATTCAATCGTTTTCCAAAAAGTAATTTCCCAATTCTATTTTCTGTGATTTCTTAGTTTAGTTAATTAGTTAGTTAAAACAAACCCCATTATTCTTAGGGTAGATAATAAAAAGACAATCATTACTAGTACTTTTAGTTCCTTTGGGTTCGACAATCCAATCCTGCTAAAACTATTCTACTATTCGATAGGTACACTTGCCTTCATCGTGCTAATAGTTAGTTTCAAGAACAATTCATTATAAATATTTAAAATCTGTCACGAATATCACGTATCAAGTTTTTGGCACCATTACCGAGGAACTAAGATATTAGGAACACTCGAGTTTTATTACTTTAGCTCTTTTACTTTTATTGTAATTTAAATTTTTATTTTCTTTTCTAATTCTTCATTTATTCTTTTTTGTGGCAGGTTGTTATAGTTTATGACTAGAAGAAACCCTTCAGGACCATTAGTTTTTGGCAGTGAGATCGACCGCACAGTTTGCAGAAACCAAAGAGAAATAAGGCGAAGCTTAAGATACATAGAGAATGAGCAAGAGGACGATATTCAAACCCCAACCGAGGAGATGGCTGAAAACCAAGAAAATCTGCTACCTCCTGCAATTGCTGTTAATCAAAATCCTGCTCCGCACACTATGTATGATTATTCTAAACCTAATTTAACAAGAATTGAGTCAAGTATAGTTAGACCTGCTATTGCTGCAAACAATTTTGAATTGAAACCTAACACAATTCAAATGATACAATAGTTTTTTCAGTTTGATGGTTTGCAGGACGAGGATCCCAACGCTCACTTGGAAAATTTCCTAGAATTTTACGATACATTTAAAATCAATGGCGTTTCTGATGATGCCATATGTTTTTGGTTGTTTCCCTTTTCGTTAAGGAATAAGGCTAAACAATGGTTGAACTTGTTACCACGAGGGTCAATCACTACTTGGGAACAAATGACCAAAAATTTTTTATTACAATATTTTCCACCGGCTAAAATAGCCAAATTATATAATGATATCTCTTCTTTTGTGCAGATGGATTTAGAAATACTCTACGATGCATGGGAGAGACATAATGACCTTTTGCGAAGATGCCCTCACCATGGGTTACCGCTTTGGCTACAAGTTCAAACATTTCATAATGGCCTGAATCCTTTGACGCGGTAGATGATTGATGCAGCCGCTGGAGGAACTATCAATAATAAAACACCTGAGGCGGCTTACGAATTTATTAAGGAGATGTCACTGAATAACTATCAGTGGCAAGTTATGAGAACAAAGTTGACGAAAGCAACTGGTGCTTTCAACCTCGACGCGGTTACTATACTATCTAACCAAGTAGAACTCTTAAATAAAATGATTGACGGTTTGTGTGGTTCTACTCAGGTACATCCAGTGATGAGGTACGATTCGAATGGAGGAGAAGCATGAACAAATGATCACGTTATTTCGTGATAGGTTTTAAATATTTATGATTTAATCATTCTTGAAACTAACTATTATCGCGATGTAGGCAAGTGTACCTATCGAACAGTAGTAAAGTTTTAGCAAGACCAGATTATCGAACCCAAAGGAACTAAAAGTACTTGTAATGACTGTCTTTTTATTATCTAGCCTAAAAATAAAGAGGTTTTGTTTTAACTAACTAATTATCTAAACTCATAGAGAATAGAGTTGGGGAATTGCTTTCGGGAAAATCGATTGAATTAAGACAATACCTAAGGAAAAATTCACCTAGACTGTACTTGTTATTCTGGCTCCGAATCGGACGATTTATTCATTTAACTTGCTCTGTAGAGATCCCTAAGTTATGTTATTATCCCTATTCAAGACTAATAACGTCTAATCCCTAGATTGAGTAATTGAGACCTTTCTCTAATTAACACCCTAGGGTTGCAGTAACTCGATCTATAGATCCCCTTATTAGGTTTCACCCTAATCCAGCAAAATCTTGTCACCCTATGTCTAGGCGTGCAAACAACTCCGCTTAATTATGACAAATGTACTCTTAGACAGGGTCTATTCCTCCTCTGAATAAGAACTTATCTTGAATCAATATCCTCGGTTATCAAAACAAGAATTAAGAACACATAATTAAGAACAAGTTAAATATTTATCATACAATTCAGAAAAATAATAACAAGATTCATCTTAGGTTTCATTCCCCTTAGGAATTTAGGGGATTTAGTTCATAACTAAATAAGAAAACAACTTAGAATAATAAAGAATACAACACATAAAGAAAACCCAAAACTCCTGAAGGGGAGATTGAGGAGAGATCTTCAGTCTTAATGGTGAATCCGGCTTCTGAGATGGATCAATCGGCTTCCTTAGAGTAATTCCTTACTCTCTATTTCTCTATTCATTGTCTCCTTTCTTCCTCCTCTAGGGTGTATTTATAGGCTTTGGAATGCCTAAGAGCCCTCAAAATTAGCCTTTTTCGAATTGGACTCAACTTGGGCTCGGTAGGGACACGCCCGTGTGACACTGCCGTGTGCAATTTCTTCAGGCCGTGCTCAAGCCTGCCAAATTGACACAGTCGTGTGGTCTGCCCTTTTGAGGAGATCCAAGCCGTGTTGATTTCGTACTTTGGCCCATTTTTTTTCTATTTTTGGCCCGTTTCTTGTTCCTTTCGATCTCTTATGCTCTCCTAAGTATAAAACATGAAATTAAAGCATTAGGTGCATTGAATTCACCAATTCAAATAGGAAATCATCCATAAAATGCATTAAACATGGTGTAAAAATATGTATAAATTATGGTTTATCAAATACCCCCACACTTAAGCATTTGCTTGTCCTCAAGCAAAATTCTCAACTCATAATCAAAATAAATTCTTCTTAACTTATAATTTCTATCGATAATATCTCAAAGTAATTCATAGGTAATCATACATTGAGAGTTCAACTAAAAGAACATAAAAGTTTCAAGCATTCCAAGTTGAGCATTTTCTCTTGAAAACATAGGTGTCTCTCCTCATTTAAGTAATTAACTTTGATTCGGAATATCACAGAGTTTCACATCCTCACTAAAGATTCACTCAGATCACTCGAGGTGTTTTAAGGACAATAAATGAAGCACTCAATAGTCAATAATGATAAGTCATTACCATAGGCTTGTATGAAAATCAAATCTCCACCACTGATAAATTGAGATGAAACATCAATCAAAAGGTCTTTAGAGGGTTGTAATGAGGCTTGGTTAGGGGGTGTGGTCACAAGCTGAAAGAAAGGGTTAGAATCGAGACTGAATTGAAAAATTGCCTAACTCGAAAAAGAGTTAATCATTACTTGCGTACAATGGAGCTTCTTCTCAGAATAAAGAATTACTCATGTGTATACATAGTTTTTTTTTAAGAACAAGTTGAATAACATAGACTAACTATTAAGAATAAGACATAGCTAAGCAATTTATTCAACTCAAATCTTGACAAAAATAGGGATTAATTTAGGGGATTTCAACAATAATGGGTCAAGGGTTAATATTAATGGTAATACAAGAAATGACTTGTTAGGCTCAAGGGGGCTTAATAGGGGTTAATCGTGGAGGTAGGCTTTTCATGGCATGAGTGGGTTAATCCTAAGTGCCTTAATCATTTTGACATATCAAATCAAATGGTGTGGTCTTGAGATGCATAATCAATTAAGTTCTAGAATAGCAGTTCAATACTGACGCACTCAAAGCAATAATAAAAATGAGTATGAAAGAATTAATAGTTGCTCAAAAGGCTCAAAAATCTCACAAAAATTATGGCTTTTTGATGTTTAAAACTTGTGAATTCCAACTCAAAGTAATACCTAAACTTTGGGGAAACAACCTAAGATTACAAAATTTTTAAAAATCAACTTATCATGCTTGATTCTCTAATGTCTTGAGGTTTAAACAATCAATGCATAAATGCCTATGTTTTAATTCAAGATATAACAACAAAAATCATAAATCAATCAAAATTTATCCTAAATATGATATGAGAGCTTTCTAAGAGAACAAGGCAGTCATTCAGGGATTTTTCTAATAATGCAATAAATACCCCCACACTTAAGACGTATATTTCCCTCAATGTACAAAGATAGATATATTGAAAAGAATATAAAAATAAGATAGGGAGAGAAGTGAAACTTCCTGAATTAAGAATGAATGATATTCTTGGATTGGCGAGATCGAGTATTGGAAATAAAGCTGGAGGGCAAGCATGATCTTGAATGATAAAATGAGAGTTAAGGGAATAATCTGATAGTAGTCATAAAGATAAGCCGTGTTAAAAAAAACAAATGAATCTTGAAAACTTAGTAGTAGAAAAATAAAATAAGAGAAATAGTCTAATTATTCAAGTGGCACGGCCGGTGCACACACTCGTGTGGAGTGTGTCCCATCCGTGTTCATCGCAAATTGAGATGTCATCACACAGCCTTCTGGCACGCCCGTGTGTCTAGGCCGTGTGGCTACATGATCATGTCGCATGGCTGTCTGGCATGGTTCGCTCCTTCGACGGTCGTGTACCTCTGCGCACGCTCATGTTATTTTAATCGTGTCGTCCACGAGTGCTAGACATGGGTGTGTCGCACGCCCGTGTTCATTTGGCAGATTTGTCCACGACCAGGTTGCACACCTATGTTCATTTATCGCATCCCGTGTTGGGAAAGATAACTTTTACCCTATTTTTGCACGATCGTATTTTCGTCCGTGGTGGTCACACAGCCATAAGAACGGTCGTGTGGGGTTCGGAACCTGTGCTTCAAGGACTCTATTAGTGAGCTAGATGTTTGAAATTGAAATTTAAATAATTTAAAACCATTAGTACTCGGGTTGCCTCTCGAGAAGCGCTTGTTTATAGTCTAAGCTCAACTGTTACCTTGTTGGTTTATTCAGGGCGGTTTGTGGAATCGTAGCACCTCTCCATTGTCTTTAAAATTCTCTCTATTATAAAGTTTGAGACGATGTCCATTTACTTTGAAAGTACCATGTGATGGGTGACTTACCTCTATTGTGCCATATGGAAGAATAGATTGAATTATGAAAGGTCTTGACCATCGCGATTTAAGTTTCCCAGGAAACAATTTGAGTCTTGAGTTGTATAGGAGGACAAGATCTCCAACTTCAAATTGTTTTTGTTGCTTTAAACGAGTGTCATGGCGCTGCTTTGTTGCTTCCTTGTATAGGCGTGAGTTTTCGTATGCATTGGCTCGCCAGTCATCAAGTTCGTTCAGCTGCATCAACCTATTTTTTCCTGCAAGTTTGGGACCAAGGTTTAGAAATTTAATAGCCCAAAAAGCTTTATGCTCTAGTTCGAATGGTAAATGACAAATTTTTCCAAAAACAAGTCTGTAAGGTGATGTCCCTATGGGGGTCTTAAAAGCAGTTCTGTAAGCCCATAAGGCATCATCTACTTTCATTGCCCAATCTTTTCTGTTTGATTCTTCTATTTTTTCAAGGATCCGTTTGATTTCTCGGTTTGCCACTTTAACTTGTCCATTAGTTTGAGGATGGTATGGGGTGGCTGTTCTATGATGAACTCTGTATTTTTTTAGATTTTTTTCAAATTGAGTATTACAAAAATGAGTGCCCCTGTCACTGATAATTGCTCTAGGTGTTTCGAATCTCGAAAAGAGTTTCTTAAGGAAACGTGCTACCACTCTAGCGTCATTAGTAGGCAGAGCTTGGGCTTCCACCCATTTGGACATATAATCAACTGCTACTAAGATGTATTTATTCCCATATAAATTGGGGAAAGGGCCTATAAAATTGATACCCCAAATGTCAAATATTTCACATGAAAGCATATAGTTTTGAGGCATTTCATCACGTTTGGATATGTTACCTGTCCGTTGGCATTTGTCACATGAAATAACTTACCTGTTAGCGTCTTTGAATAACGAGGGCCAGTAAAAACGTGATTCAAGTATTTTATGGGTGGTCTTAATTCCACTATAGTGTTCTCCAGTTGGCCCTAAGTGGCAATGTTCCAGAATTTTTCATGTTTCGAAACATGTAACACATCTTCTAATGACTTGATCTGCACATCTGCGAAAAAAGAAAGGGGTCATCCCAAAAGTAGTTTTTCACATCATTAAAGAATCGCTTCTTTTACTGGTCTGTTAACCCTTTTGGGATAATGTTAGCGGCTAAAAAGTTCGTGATATCTGCAAACCAAGGTACCTCGGAGTCAGATATAGCGAAAAATTGTTCTTCAGGAAACGAATCATTTATTTCAACTTCATCTAGTTCCTTGGTATTGGAGTTCTCAAGCCTAGACAGGTGATCAGCCATGAGATTTTTAGCTCCTTTCTTATCCTGAATTTCCATGTCGAATTCCTGTAATAGAAGAATCCATCGAATGTGTCGAGGTTTTGCATCAGTTTTAGTTAAAAGGTAACGAAGGGTAGAATGGTCAGTGTACACAACAACTTTAGACAATATGAGATATGATCGAAATTTATCAAATGGAAAAACCACAGCTAGCAACTCTTTTTCCGTAGTAGTATAATTCTCTCATGCAGCTGTCAAAGTTTTGCTAGCATAATAGATATGTTGAAAATGCTTGTCTCTCCATTGTCCCAGTACTGCACCTGCTGTAAAGTCGCTTGCATCACACATTAATTCAAATGGTAAATTCCAATCAGGTGCAATTATAATTGGAGCATTAATTTATTTATCCTTTAAAGTATTGAATGCTTCTAAGCACTCCTGATTGAAATTAAAAGGTATATCTTTTTCTAGCAATTTAGTCAAAGGCTTAGCTATTTCAGAAAAATCCTTAATAAATCTTCTATAAAAACCAACATGTCCTAAAAAGCTTCTAATAGCCTTAACCGAACTAAGAGGGGGTAATTTTTTTATTGTTTCTATTTTAGATTTGTCCACCTCAATCCCTTTACTAAAAATTTTATGCCCTAATACAATACCTTATTGAACCATGAAGTGACATTTCTCCCAGTTAAGCACAAGGTTTGTTTCCTCACATCTTATTAAAACTCGTTTTAAAATTTTAAGGTAGAGATGGAAAGAGTTATCAAATACTGAGAAATCATCCATAAATACTTCAACGATATCTTCCACGAGTTCGTCGAAGATGGCCATCATACAACGTTGAAAAGTGGTAGGAGCATTACATAATCCAAAAGGCATTATGCGATAAGTGAATGTACGATATGGGCATGTGAATGTCATTTTTTCTTGATCTTCAGGAGCTATTGGGATTTGAACGTAACTAGAGAGTCCGTCTAGAAAGCAGTAGTACATGTGCCCAGATAATCTTTCCAACATTTGGTCAATGAATGGCAATGGGAAGTGATCTTTTCTTGTGGCATCATTCAATTTCCTATTGTCAATGCAAACTCTCCATCCTATGACTCCTTGTTGGGATTAATTCATTCTTCTCATTGGTCACAACCGTCATGCCTCCTTTCTTAGGGACAACCTGCACTGGACTTACCCAAGAACTGTCAGAAATAGGATAAATAATTCCAGCATCTAGAAGTTTAATTACCTCAGCTTTTACAACTTCTTTCACGTTGGGGTTCAGTTGTCTTTGAGCTTGCACACACGATTTGTATTCATCTTCCATCAAAATTTTGTGGGTGCAAATAAAAGAGCTGATTCCTTTAATGTTAGAAAATTTCCAAGCTATGGCCTTTTTATGCTCTTTTAATACTTGGATTAATTCCTCTTTCTCCTTGGGTTACAAGTTAGAAGCTATGATAGCCCTAATTTGACCCTAGTCGGAAAGTGGTTTTGGGACCACGAAACCGAGTCACAAAAATAATTAAATGTTATATTCTGTGCCTATTATAAGTGAAAGTGTATGTGTGAAAATTTCATGCTTTAATTTTGTCATTTAGATGTGAAATTAATTAAAAAGGACTTATGTGATAAATATTGAAATTGTGATAGGTTGAAGTGTAGTGGTCAAATATTGCATGGCTTAAAATATGGGTATTTGCATGTTAAATTCCCCATTTTTAAGTAAGTGGCCGACCATGATGATGGTTGAATAGCCATATATGCATTATATATTAATATTATAATAGTTAATGGCTTAAATTATGAAATAAAAATTAATTAAAATAAGAAAAGACGATAAAAAGAAAAACAAAATGTTTTGGGTCATCTTCTTCCTTAGCTTAGCCGAATCTTAAAGAAGAAAAGGGAGACAGCCATTCAGTCACATTTAAGCTGGAATTAAGGTAAGAAATTCATGTTAATATTTGAGATTTTAGCATATTTTAAGCTAATTACTAAGTCCCTTACTTAGCCCATGTCAAAATTTTGAGTTTTGTGTGGTGATATGAGTAATCGGCTATGGAAGAATTTGAAGGGAATGGTTGTTGTCTTTATGTTTTGACGAGTAATAGCGGATGGGTGAAGTTTCAGCTAGAGTGCTACAGTGCTACAGTGCTACAGTGCTACAGTGTTGCTATTGTTTTCGCTTTGAAAATTTGGCGCCACTATTTGTTCGAGGAAAAATGCCATGTGTATTCCGATCACAAAAGCCTCAAATACTTGATGACTCAAAGAGATTTGAATTTGAGACAAAGATGTTGGCTAGAATTATTGAAAGATTATGAGCTTGTCATTGATTACCATCAGGGAAAGGCTAACGTGGTTGCTGATGCTTTAAGCCGTAAATCACTGTTTATTTTGCGAGCAATGAATGTGCATCTGTCTGTGTCCGCTGATGATGTGTTAGTAGTGGAATTAAAAGCAAAACCGTTATTGATGCAACTAATCCGTGAAGCTCAAAAAGTTGATGATGAATTAGTTACAAAGCTAGCATTATGTGTTTCGAAAGAGGATTCAGAGTTTTTGATTGATAGCAATGATTGTTTGAAGTTCAGAAATCGATTATGTGTTCCAAGAAATTCAGAGCTTATTCTGATGATTTTAAACGAGGCTCATAGCAGTTAAATGTCAGTTCACCCAGGTACTACGAAAATGTACAACGATTTGAAACGTCAGTATTGGTGGCATGGTATGAAACGAGGCATTTCTGACTTTGTTTCGAAGTGTTTGATATGTCAACAAGTGAAAGCGGAACATCAAATGCCATCGGGATTACTTCAGCCGATCATGATACCTGAATGGAAGTGGGATCGAGTCACGATGGAATTTGTATCTGGGTTGCCATTGTCACCAAGCAAGAAAGATGCGATCTGGGTTGTGGTTGATAGATTGACAAAGTTGGCTCATTTTATTCTCGTACGTACGAATTATTCACTTGATAAGTTAGCCGAATTGTATGTTTCTCAGATTGTAAGGTTACACGGGGCACCTACTTCTATTGTGTCGGATAGAGATCTGAGATTCACTTTACTGTTTTGGAAGAAATTACAAGAAGCATTGGGTACTAAGTTTCACTTTAGTACCGCTTTTCATCCCTAGACCGATGGTCAGTCAAAGCGAATTATTCAGATACTCGAGGGTATGTTGAGATGTTGCATCCTGGATTTTAGTGCCTCGTGGGAATGATATTTGCCTTTGGTTGAATTTGCATATAACAATAGTTTTCAATCGAGCATCAAGATGGCACCTTACGAGGCTTTGTACGGTTGTAAATGTCGTACACCTTTGTTTTGGACCGAACTCAGTGATAATAAGATTTACGGAGTTGATTTGATTAAAGAGGACAAAAAGTAAAAGTGATCCGTGAAAGTCTGAAAGCAGCATCAGATCGTTAGAAATCGTATGCAGACGTGAAACAAAAAGATATTGAGTATCAAGTCGAAGAAAAAGTGTTTCTTAAAGTTTCACCGTGGAAAAAGGTACTCAGATTTGGCCATAAAGGCAAATTGAGCCTGAGATTTATCAGGCCATACGAGATTATAGAACGAATTGGGCCGGTTGCTTATAGATTACTTTTGCCACCTGAACTTGAAAAGATTCACAATGTTTTTCATGTTTTGAAGCTCCGTCGGTATAGATCTGATCCTTCTCATGTGATTAATCCATCAGAGATTAAAATTCAGTCTGATTTGAGTTATGAAGAGGAACCAGTTCGTATTTTGGCTCGTGAAGTAAAAGAATTACGAAATAAGAAAATCTCATTAGTGAAAGTACTATGGCTCAAACACGAGGTTGAAGAAGCGACTTGGGAGTCAGAGAACTCAATGAAAGAATGTTATCCTACCCTTTTCACTGGTAAGATTTTCGGGGACGAAAATTCTTAAGGGGGGAGAGTTGTGGCAGCCCTAATTTGATCCTAGCCAAGAAGTGGTTTCGGGACCACGAAACCGAGTCACAAAAATAATTAAGTGTTATATTTTGTGCCTATTATAAGCGAAAGTGTATGTGTGAAAATTTCATGCTTTGATTTTGTCATTTAGATGTGAAATTAATTAAAAAGGACTTATGTGATAAATATTGAAATTGTGATAGGTTGAAGTGTAGTGGTCAAATATTGCATGGCTTAAAATATGGGGATTTGCATGTCAAATTCCCCATTTTTAAGTAAGTGGCCGGCCATGATGATGGTTGAATAGCCATATATTCATTATATATTAATATTATAATAGTTAATGGCTTAAATTATGAAATAAAAATTAATTAAAATAAGAAAAGATGATAAAAAGAAAATCAAAATGTTTTGGTTCATCTTCTTCCTTAGCTTAGCCGAATCTTAAAGAAGAAAAGGGTGATAGCCATTCGGTCACCTTTAAGCTGGAATTAAGGTAAGAAATTCATGTTAGTTTTTAAGATTTTAACATATTTTCAGCTAATTACTAAGTCCCTTACTTAGCCCATGTCAAAATTTTGAATTTTGTGTGGTGATATGAGAATCGGCTATGGAAGAATTTGAAGCGAATGGTTGTTGTCTTTATGTTTTGATGAGTAATTGTGGATGGGTGAAGTTTGAGCTAGTTTAATGTTCATATAGGTGGTTTAGATGATAGGAAAATCAGCTTGTGTGTATGTGTAATTGCCGAATGTGAACTTAGATAACATTTGAGTAATGTTTGTGTTTTAAAATGATGGAATGGAGATTTAAGCTTGATAAAATTTTTGTTAAAAATGAACGAAAGGAAAATGTGTATTCGGCTATGGATGATTGGATGATAAATTGGAGTGGATGCTTTGAATGAGATATGCATAATTATAAGTTGGATTTAAGGTTTGTTAAATTGTCATTGTCATTGCCGAATGTGTGTATAGTTAAAGAAAATTTGTTAAAGTGCTTAGTTAATTGATATTAGGTTAATGGTGTGTATAAATTATTTAAAATATAAACTTTGTATGAGTATTAAAGGTTGTGTATGAATTCGACCTTGGGAGGAATTTTAGTATAAATTGCTTGAATGTTAAATAGGTTATTGCTTTAATGACCGAATGTGTCAAAGGCTACTGCAAGGACTAATTAATCAATATGTGTTAAGGGAACGTGAATAAATATCTATTTGATGAGTTATATATTCGGCTATATGGGTGAGATATGTATATGAAAATATAATAAGCCATATAAGTTTTGTGTTTGTGTATGTGAGCTAGATATACAATGAATATTCGGCTATGAAGTTTAAGGGTTAAATCATAGGAACTTTGATGATATACATATTCGGTCATTAGGGTTATATGTACTTTGGCTATGTGGGTTATGTGTTAAGGTAAGTTACTCAATTGATAGGTGTATTTGGTCATAAAGGTGTACATAAGGAAATGTTAAATAAATTGTATTAAATTGCTTAATGTGATTAAAAATGTGTATGACCATTTTGTATTTGAGCTAAAAGTAGCTATATGACCTATTAAATTTCTTGTTATTTTCGACCATAAGCTAGCATGGTGGGACTTTAATAAGTTAAATTTTTGTTTGAATTAGCTCAAGAGCATAGAAAACCAAGGTTGGACAGGGGAAAAGAGAAAGTAGTTGAATAGCCGATCCGAGACTGCTCGAAAATATTCGAGGTAAGTTTTAAGTAGATAAACATAAATAATATTCGATAATGACATTAATATTATGAGAATTAAGTATTACTTGTAATATATGTATATGGCCGAATGGTTGAATGGCAATTATAATATGGAATTAAAATGTGATATGTTTTTATGATCAAATAATAAGTGATAGATGAATATGAGTGAGATGTTATGTGTAAACTACCTAATGATAAGTGTGAATGATGAAATGAAATAAATGTGAATAAATATAGAATGATATATTCGAATTATGTTTATGCCTAAATTGGTGTGATTGTGTTTACTTGTTGATTTGAATATCGTACAGTAATATTCGGGCCTTTGAGCCTAGCAGGCTATGATGCCGGTGAGATACTATTCAGGCCTTTGAGCCTAGCAGGCTATAATGCCAGTGAAATGATATCGGGCTTCAAGCCTAGCAGGCGAAATGCCGGTGAATGAACTCAAGTTTAAAACCTAGCAGGCTAAATGCCGATGATTTGATAAAAGTCTAAGACTAAGATACCTCGTGTTAGAACGACAAATGAATACATTCAATACGTTAAGTTGGCCAGGTACGTATTATGTATTTATATGTGAGTTTGATTGGAATTGAATCATAAGTGTATAATGTGATACTTATGTGAATAAATGTTATAATTATATCTATGATCATGATACATTCGGTCAAGATGTGAAAGTATGTGAAAGTATTTGATTTATTTATGATATATGCATTTAGTTTAAGAGAAATAAGAATGCTAATTGTGCATTATGCTCTTGTGTATATTCGGCCAAATGACAATATACCTAGAAAATGGCCTCTTGAGAAATTGAATGATTGAAGTATAATTGAGTTTAATTGTTTGCATTGCTTAAAACTTACTAAGCCTATGAAAGCTTACTCTGTTTGTTACGTTTCTCTGTTTTATAGATTGTTGCCTCCAATCACCTGCTCGGGAGGGGATCGTCAGTAACTCATCCCATTATCTATCAATTTGGAACTACTATATTTTGGAGCTAGTATGGCATGTATAGAATAGACTTAAGTGAATGATATTTTGAGATGTCTTTGTATATAAGCCATTTGAATATGGCAACTTTTGAATGTCGGTATAAGTTTGAATTTCGATCTTTGATTTTGTTTGGCTATGCATATACTTTCTAATGAACTTATGTAAATGTGAAAGTACAAATGTTGAGTTTTAGATTAGTAACTCTTCATAACACACTCTGGTGACGGATACGGGTTATAGGGGTGTTACAGAAGCAATGATAACTGGTAATGTAGAATTATTTCCAAGGAATGCGTATTCCAAGTGGTTGGTAATTATTTAAGTTCCACTTTAGGAGGCTCTTCAATAGAGGGTTTTTGCTTAAGTTCATCATTTATCTTAATGCCCTCATATTCTGCTCGTCTTGGAGAATACTCATTAGGTTCATCATCTATCTCCTCTTCTTGTGCTAGATACAGTTCCGTCGTGTCTTTCTGTACAATTTCCTAAAAAGAGTCTTGAGTAGTATGATCAATAAAGTCAATAAAATAACATGAGTCATTGTAATCCCTAGAAAACTTCATAGCATATCTCCTCGTCACCTACTCTAAGTACCAATTTACCGTCACCCACATCGATTACAGCCTTAGCAGTGGCAAAAAATGGGCGCCCTAAAATTAAGGACACTTCCACATCTTCATCCATGTCAAGCACAACAAAGTCAACAGGAAATATGAATTTATCTACTTTCACAAGTATGTCTTCTATAATGCCCCTAGGATATTTAACAGATCTATCAGTTAATTGAATACTCATCCTAGTAGGTTTAGGTTCCCCAAGACCAAGTTGTTTGAACATTTTATATGGCATCAAATTAATGCTAGCGGCTAAATCAACTAGTGCTTTCTCAACATTCAAACTACCAATTAAGCAAGGGATAGTAAAACTTCCTGGATCTTTCAGTTTGGTTGGCTGCTTATTTTGGAGTATGGCTAAACACTCCTCATTAAGTTCTACTGTAGATAAGTCCTCAAATTTCCTTTTATTTGTTAGGAGCTCCTTCAAAAATTTTACGTATGAAGGCATCTTCAAGATGGCTTCAACAAAAGGTAAGTTGATATATAATTGCTTAAAAAGTTCAAGAAACTTACTGAATTGTGCATCAATGCGGTCTTTTTTCAATTTTGCTGGGTATGGAACTGGAGGTTTATATTCCTTCGGCACTAGTTTGTCACTATTTTCGGGTTTTTCTTCCTCCTTTTCGCTTACCACGGCTTTTTGTGTTATCTTCTTTTCTAATTCCGCTAATACTTTCCCACTCCTTAGTGTAACTGCTTTCACATGCTCTTTTGATTTAGTGTTACTAGGTAAACTTCCTAGTGGTATTTCTGAAATCAGTTTGGATAGTTGGCCTATTTGAGTTTCGAGCCCTTGGATCGATACTTGTTGATTTTTAAGTACTATCTCGGTGTTCTGGAAATGAGTTTCTGACACCGATATAAACTTTGGGAGCATCTCTTTAAGGTTCGGCTTCTTTTCCTATTGGTAGGGTGGTTGTTGGTAGCTTGGAGGTGGTTTCTGATTTCCTTGGCCTCCCCATGAGAAATTTGGGTGGTTCCTCCAACCTGCATTATAAGTGTTACTTATGGGTTATTTTGGGATCTAGAGTTATTCTTACCCATATATTGAACTTGTTCGTCCTCGATGCTAGGGTTGAAGGGTTGATATTCTGTGCATGCTCCTCCTCCATTCGTCTCGCACCTCATTACTGGATGTATCTGAGTAGAACCAAGTAAACCATCAATCTTTTTATTTAGAAGTTTTACCTGGTTTGACAGCATAGTAACCGAATTGACGTTATAAATGCCTACTATTTTAGTTGGCTTAGTCCTCATGACTTGCCACTGATAGTTATTCAGTGACATCTCTTCTATAAACTCATAAGCATCTTCAGGTGTTTTACTATTGATGGTTTAGCCAACAGCTGTGTCAACCATTTGTCGAGTCGAAGGATTTAGGCCATTATGGAATGTTTGAACCTGAAGCCAAAGCGGTAACCCATGGTGAGGGCACCTTCTCAAAAGGTCCTTGTATCTCTCCCATGCATCGTAAAGTGTTTCTAAATCCATCTACACAAAAGAAGAGATATCATTACGTAATTTAGCCGTTTTAGCTGGCAGAAAATATTTTAGTAAAAATTTTTTGGTTATTTGTTCCCAAGTAGTAATTGACCCTCGTGGTAACGAGTTCAACCACTGTTTAGCTTTGTTCCTCAATGAGAAAGTGAATAATCGAAGACGAATGGCATCGTCAAAAACACCGTTAATTTTAAATGTATCGCATAGTTCCAAAGAGTTTGCTAAGTGAGCGTTGGGATCTTCATCCTGCAAACCATCAAACTGATCAAACTGTTGTATCATTTCAATTGTGTTAGGTTTCAGTTCAAAAGTATTTGCAGCTACAGCAGGTCTAACTATGCTTGATTCAGTTCCTGTTCAAGAAGGTTTAGCATAATCATACATAGTGCATGGAGCAGGATTTTGATTGCTACAATTGCAGGAGGTAGCTGATTGTCTTGGTTTTCAGCCATCTCTTCAGTTGGGGGTTGAGTATTGTCTTCTTGGTCGATCTCTGTGTATCTTAGGCTTCGCCTTATTTCTCTTTGGTTTTTGCGAACTATGCGATAGATTTCTTCGTCAAAAAGTAGTGGTCCTGACGGGTTTCTTCTAGTCATAAACTATAAAAATCTGCCAAGAGAAAAAAAATTAAGTTAATAAATAATAATAATAATAATAATAATTAAATTAAATTTCAAGAAAAATATATGGCTAAAGTAATAAAATTGAGCGTTCCTAATATCTTAGTTCCCCGGCAACGGCAACACAAAAACTTGATCGCATTATTTCGTGATAGGTTTTAAATATTTATGATTTAATCATTCTTGAAACTAACTATTATTGCGATGTAGGCAAGTTTACCTATCGAACAGTAGTAAAGTTTTAGCAAGACTGGATTGTCGAACCCAAAGGAACTAAAAGTACTAGTAATGACTGTCTTTTTATTAGCTAGCCGAAAATAAAGAGGTTTTGTTTTAACTAACTAATTATCTAAACTCACATAGAATAGAGTTGGGAATTTCTTTTGGGAAAATCGATTGAATTAAGACAATACCTAAGGAAAAATCCACCTAGATATACTTGTTATTCTGGCTCCGAATCTGACGATTTATTCATTTAACTTGTTCCGTAGAGATCCCTAAGTTATGTTATTATCCCTATTCAAGACTAATAACATCTAATCCTTAGATTGAATAATTGAGACCTTTCTCTAATTAACACCCTAGTGTTGCATTAACTCGATCTATGGATCCCCTTATTAGGTTTCACCCTAATCCAGCAAAATCTTGTCACCCTATGTCTAGGCGCGCAAACAACTCCACTTAATTATGACAAATGTACTCTTGGATAGGGTCTATTCCTCCTCTGAATAAGAGCTTATCTTGAATCAGTATCCTGGGATATCAAAACAAGAATTAAGAACACATAATTAAGAACAAGTTAAATATTTATCATACAATTCAGAAAATAATAACAAGATTCGTCTTAGGTTTCATTCCTATTAGATATTTAGGGGATTTAGTTCATAACTAAATAAGAAAATATCTCAGAATAATAAAGGATACAAAACATAAAGAAAACCCAAAACTCTTGAAGGGGAGATTGAGGAGAGATCTTCAGTCTTGATGGTGATCCAGCTTCTGAGACAGATCAATCGGCTTCCTTGGAGTAATTCCTTACTCCCTACTCTGTGTCCCCTTTCTTCCTCCTCTAGGTTGTATTTATAGGCTTTGGAATGCCTAAAAGCCCTCAAAATTAGCCTTTTCCGAATTGGACTCAACTTGGGCTCGGCAGGGACACGCCCGTGTGACACGCCAGTGTGCGATTACTTTAGGTCGTGCTCGATCTTGCCAAATTGACACGGCCTTATGGTCTGCCCGTTTTTGGCCCGTTTCTCATTCCTTTCGCTTTCCTATTCTCTCCTAAGTATAAAACATGAAATTAAAGCATTAGGAGCATTGAATTCACCAATTCAAATAGAAAATCATCCATAAAATGTGTTAAACGTGGGGTAAAAATATGTATAAATTACAGTTTATCAACAGAATATCAACCCTTCAACCCTAGCATCGAGAAGGAATGAGTCCAATATATGGGTAACAATAACTCTAGATCCCAAAATAACCCATATAGTAACACTTATAATGCATGTTGGAGGAACCATCCCAATTTCTCGTGGGGGGGTCAAGGAAATCAAAGGCCACAATATCCTCCAGGCTTTCAGCAACCACCATACCAGCAAGAAAAGAAGCTAAACCTTGAGGAGATGCTAACAAAATTCATCTCAGTGTTAGAAACTCAGTTTCAGAATACCGAAACGGCACTCAAAAATCAACAAGCATCGATCCAAGGGCTTGAAACTCAGATTGGATAGCTTGCCAAATTGATTTCTGAATGACCACAAGGTAGCTTGCCAAGAAATACAGAATCTAACCCAAGGGAGCAACTCAACGCGATTACTAGTCAAGATGAGGAAGGGTTAGTCACACCTGAACCAGAACCAAGGTAAGAAACTAAGATAAACAAAGGTAAAGGTGAGGTAGACCACAATGAGCAAAAACCGGTAAGTACAGAATACAAACCTCGTGTACCAAACCCTAATGCGACAAGGAAAGAACGGTCAGATGAACAATTCGGTAAATTCATTAAAATCTTTAAAAAATTACATATTAATGTTTATTGAAGCTCTATCGCAGATGCCGAACGCAATGAAATTTTTAAAAGAACTTTTAGAAAATAAGCGAAAGTTGGACGAGGCTTCACATGTGAAGCTAAACACAGTTTGCTCAGCTATTCTACAGAATAAACTACCTAACAAATTCAAAGATCTAGGGAGTTTTACAATTCCTTGCTTAATTGGTAGTTTAGATGTTAATAATGCATTAGCTTATTTAGGGGCTAGTATTAACGTCATGCCTTACAAAATGTTTAAACAACTAGGTCTTGGGAAACCCAAACAGATTAGGATGAGCATTCAATTAGCAGATAAAACTATAAGATTTCCTAGGGGTATTATTGAAGATGTGTTAGTTAAAATCGATAAATTTATATTTCTCGTTGACTTTGTTGTTATAGACATAGAGGAGGATAGAAACACTCCTTTGATTTTAGGAAGGCCCTTTTTAGCAACTGCTAGAATGATTATCGATGTTGGCATAAGTGAGCTCACACTTCGTGTGGGAGATGAAACAATCACCCTTCAAGCTCGCAATTCCGGCAACACAGCGAAAATTGAAGGTGATTGTCTAAACCATACTACTAAAATTGACAATATGGTGCAACCTACTTTGCAAGAAATGAGTTTGAAGGAAGTACATGAGGCATTTTCAAGTAATAGTAGAGGACCTATTCATGAAGAGCGAAGCCTACAAATCGAGGAGCTAGATGAATGGCAGACACATAAACCGAGAACACACGATAAACCAAAACTACGCCAGAATGAGCTCAATACCTTTCCAAATCAATTTAAGGTTGGAGATAAAGTTTTATTAGATGCCGTAGATCCTCATATTGTCACTACCAAACCGAATGAAGGAATCCCTCTTACGGTACTTAGCATTTTATCATTCGGTAAAGTCGAGGTAAATTATCCCAAGTTCAACACTTTTAAGGTAAACAACACATGCCTAAAACCTTATTTTGATGAGATTCACAGTAGGAATGAGGAGTATAAACTCCTTGAACCACCATGACCATTCAATGGAAAGGTAAGTTGAGCTTAGACTATAAATAAGCACTTCTCGGGAGGCAACCCGAGCACTAACTATATTAACTTCTTTAAATTTTAGTGTTTAACACCTAACTTACTAACAGAGCTCTTGAATACAAGTTTACCACACAGACACGAGCAAGCGCACGGGCGTGCCTTAGGCCGTGTAGAAACAGGGCAAAAATTTTCCCCA
Source organism: Gossypium hirsutum (assembly GCF_007990345.1). Classification (NCBI taxonomy): domain Eukaryota; kingdom Viridiplantae; phylum Streptophyta; class Magnoliopsida; order Malvales; family Malvaceae; genus Gossypium; species Gossypium hirsutum. Next base: position 72,176,307 of record NC_053428.1, read on the forward strand.
GCACGAGCTACTGTAAATTGCCACGGCTGTACGACATGGTCGTGGGTGAACCTACCAAAACAACACTGGCGTGCGACACGCCCGTGTCTTGAAACTGTGGCCAAACCTGTCAAATTAACACGGACGTGGGACTACATACACCGGCGTAGGAGAAGTGAATGAAAACAGACACGGCCGTGCAACACGGGCGTGTGCCAATTGTCAGACGCACCCAAATTCAAAATTCACGAATCACACGGGCAAAAAGTGGGGAACACGGGCGTGTCCCTTGGCCGTGTGTCCCAAAATCTATAAATACCCTGTACTATTCGTTCTCTTCTTCACTCAAAATCCCTAACCCTAACCGCTGCAAGTCCACACGACCTCCCTACCACGCCCGTGCGCCATTTCCAACACCATTTTTGATGCCCAATCTCTCTCTTAGTGTTTGTTTACTCTTTTCACTTCTATTTTACTTATTTCTAATGCTTATTATCAAAATAATCTTCATTTTTCTCATACTATTTTTCATTTTGCTCATTATCCTATCATTTAATTTGCATTCTTAGGTTATTTATCATACATTTCGTGTTAAATCGAGTTGTTAGGAAAACCTCATTCTATTGCCATACCCATGCCATTACTATGCTCATTCTCATGATATTGCCATGCCAACGTCATGAAATTATGCTATCAAATTGATTATTTTGGTTGGTTTGGTTAGTATTAGTAGGTATGGCTAGAATTGTTAGTTCAAATTCATGGCTCTTTCCTTTTCAAATTCGTTTACCTACTATTATTTTTTTATATTGTAGGCATATAATGTCGTCTTCACGGGTAAAAAGGCCACCGTCCCTCCCTCAAAGAAAAAGAAGGGAGCGTCATCTTCCCCGGGTCCTACCACGAAAATTTGTCACCCTTTCCTACAGTTCCCCATTTGGGCCCCAAGAAGAACTTTTCCAAATACTCCTGGCCCGACCTTTCATTACGGGCTACTACATCGACTGGACTGCAGTAGAACAAGTTCAGTTGACTGATACGATTCGGGCCCTCCTAACCACCGACCCTTGGGAGCTTTTCTTTGGGATCATCGAGCCAACATATCTCGAGCTTACGATGGAACTATGCTCAACGTTTCATCTTCAGACCGTAATGACAAACTACGATGATCCCCGTACGGTCCAATTTTGCCTAGGCGGATTAGTTCGCCAACTAAGCGTCCCAGAATTCAGTACTGCACTGGGCTTATATATGGTGGAGTTCAAGGAGGAGAATGATTTACATGCTCTCAACCACCATATCCATCATTCTCCTTCATGGTGCTGGGATGCACTAGTACCACGTTCGGCCACCTACGACCCCAGTTGCTCCAAGGCCACAGCTCTCCCTCCATCCTTGAGGTACTTACATTCTATTTTATCTCACACCTTGACAGGGCGGAGAGAGAGCACTGGCGTCGTCACCACTCACGACGTCTACTTCTTATGGTGTATGTCGCACGGGCATGTCTTCAACCTCACCTACTTTATCACCCTTGCCATTCGCCACCAGACGGAGTGACATCGGAAGGCGGTCATCTTCATTGGCCCTTATGTGACTCCACTGGCATGACATTTCGGGCTCCTTGACACTGCGACACAAGAATCATCCTTGACCCTCATTGGCCAGATGTCTCCACAAGGCATCTCGTGCATGCTAAGCATGAGGATGATCGAAAAGCTTCGAGAAACCTACCCTCCCCAATATCGTCTCGCCCAATCTTCCGAGAAGGAGGCCCCTGAAGACATTACTGATGATGTCCCTCCAAGTCACAAGGACCCACCGCCTTAGCCACCACCACCCTCTCGTCCAGTTCATGCGGCGGCTTCATACGCTGACATCTCTGAGCGCCTAACTCGATTTGAGCAGCAGTGTTTTCAGCGCTTCGATCACATTGATGCTACACTACACCAAATTTGTCAGTACTTCCACATCTCATCTCCACCCCCATTTTGTGAAGCATCTAGCGATGAAGATGATTAAAAACATTTATTTATTATTTTATGTTTTTACTTTTATTTTATTTTAAGACTACTTTTTATTTTTCTTTCACCTTATTTTTATTAGGACTTATAATTATTATTTTACAATTTTTAATTTCGGCTAATTCATATTGAGTACTTACTCTTCCTTATATATTTCCTAAAAAAGTTCATGATTCTATCACAATTATAAAGAGCTCCAAAGCTTACTGTTACTCAGGAACTCGAAACTCCACTAGGGAAGGTTCTCCACGATTGCCATGTCATGCTTGACCATGACCATAGCTACCACCAGATATAATATTCTTTTGGCGCAGGACTTATGGACTAATGAACCTCTACCACCACCGGAGTATCCTTCTCCACCCCCAAGCCGATTATTCTCCAAACCTCCAGTTCAAGGAAATTCATTCATCACTCAGGAAGTTTCACTTCTCTCTCTATCTTATATTTATATTCTCTTCTATAGATCTATCTTTGTACATTGAGGGCAATGTACATCTTAAGTGTGGGGGGGTATTCATTTCACTATCAAAAGAAATCCCTGAATGATTGCCTTGTTCTCTTGAAAAGCTCTCATATCATGTTTAGGATAAATTTTGATTGATTTATGACTTTTATTGATATATCTTGAATTAAAATATAGGCATTTATGCATTGATTGTTTTAAACTTTAAGACATTAGGGAATCAAGCATGACGAGTTGATTTTTGAAGAATTAAAAACTTTTAGGTTGTTTCCCTAAGTTTAGGTATTATCTTGAGTTGGAATTCACAAGTTTAAACATCAAAAAACCATAATTTTTGTGAGATCTTGAGCCTTTAGAGCATCTATTATTTCTTTCATGCTCACTTTCATTATGAGTGTGTCAGTATTGAATTGTTATTCTAGAACTTGGTTGATTATACATAGAAAGACCACACCATTTGATTTGATATGTCAAAATGAGAAAGACACTTAGGTTTAATCCACTCACTCCACAAAAGCCTACCTTCACAATTAACCCTTAGTGAACCCCCTTGAGCCTAACAACCCATTCATTGATTTACCCTCAATATTAACCCATAACTCATTATTGTTGAAATCCCCTAAATTAATTTGATCCCTATTTTTGTCGAAATTTGAGTTGGAATAGTTTCTTAGCTATGTTTCATTTTATTTTTTAATTTGACTTGTTCTTAAAAAAAATACATGTATACATATTAGTAGTAGTGATCTTCTGAGCTAAAGAAGTTAAATTCTATATTCTGAGAAAAAGATTTGTTGTACGCAATTGATGACTAGTCATTTTTCTAGTTAGGTAATTTTTCAATTCAATCTCGATTCTAACCCTTTCTTTCAGCTTATGACCACACCCCCTAACCAAGCCTCGTTACAACCCTCTAAAGACCTTTTTATTGATGTATCATCTCAATTTATAGTGGTGGAGATTTGATTTTCATGCAAGCCTATGGTAATAACTTTTCATATAGACTGATGAGTGCTAATTTCATTGTCTTTAAACACTTCGAGTGATTTGAGTGAATCTTTATTGAAGATGTTAAACTCTGTGAGATTTCGAATCGAGGGTAACCACCTAGATAAGGGGAGATACCTATGTTTTCATGATAAAATGCTCAACTTGGAAGTTTTGAAACTTTGATGTTCTTTCAGTTGAATTCTCAATGTATCATTACTTATGGATTATTTTGAGATATTATCAATAGATATTATAAGTTGAGAAGAATTTATTTTGATTATGAGTTGAGAATTTTGCTTGAGGATAAGCAAATGCTTAAGTGTGGGGGTATTTGATAAACCGTAATTTATACATATTTTTACCCCATGCTTGGCACATTTTATGGATGATTTTTCCTTATATTTGGGGAAATTGATGCTCCTAATGCCTTAATTTCATGTTTTATACTTAGGAGAGCATAGGAGAGTGAAAGGAACAAGAAACGGGCCAAAAACGGAGAAAATGGGCCAACGTAAAAAATCAACACGACTTGGACTTCCTCACACGGGTAGACCACACGGTCGTGTCTATTTGGCAGAATCGAAGCACGACTCACACGGGTGGACCACACACCCATGCCTATTTAACAGGCTTGACCACGGCCTGAAGTAATCGCACACGGACGTGTCCCTTTCGAGCCCAAGTTGAGTCCAATTCGGAAAAGGCCAATTTTGAGGGTTCTTAGGCATTACAAAGCCTATAAATACACCTTAAAGGAGGAGGAAAAGCGGGACACAGAAGAGGAAGCAGGGAATTGCTCAAGGGAAGTCGATTGATCCATCTCAGAAGTCGGATTCATCATTAAAACTGAAGATTTCTCCTCAATTTCCCTTCAGGAGTTTTGGGTTTTTCTTTATATTTTGTATTCATTATTCTTCTAAGATTTTTACCTTTTTAGTTATGAACTAAAACCCCTAAATAGCTAAGGGGAATGAAACCTAAGACAGATCTTGTTATTATTATCTGAATTGTATGATAAATATTTGACTTGTTCTTAATTATGTGTTCTAAATTCTTGTCTTGATATTCCAGGATATTGATTCAAGTTAAGCTCTTATTCAAAGGAGGAATAGACCCTATCTAAGAGTACATTTGTCATAATTAAGCGGAGTTAGTTGCGCGCCTAGAGATAGGGTGACAAGATTTTGCCGAATTAGGGTGAAACCTAATAAGAGGATCCATAGATCGAGTTAATGCAACCCTAGGAAGTTAATTAGAAAGAGATTCCAGTTATCCAACCTAGGGTTAGACGTTGTTAGTCTCGAGGGGGAGAATAATATAACTTAGGGATTTCTAGGGATCAAGTAAAATGAATAAATCGTCCGATTCAGAGTCAAATAACAAGTGAAGTTTAGGTGGATTTTTCCTTAGGTATTGTCTTGATTCAATCGTTTTTCCAAAAAGTAATTTCCCAATTCTATTTTCTATGATTTTTTAGTTTAATTAATGAGTTAGTTAAAACAATCCCCATTATTCTTAGGCTAGATAATAAAAAGACAGTCATTACTAGTACTTTTAGTTCCTTTGGGTTCGACAATCCGGTCTTGCTAAAACTATACTACTGTTTGATAGGTACACTTGCCTTCATTGTGATAATAGTTAGTTTCAAAAATGATTCATTATAAATATTTAAAACCTGTCATGAATATCACGTATCAATCACACTATCAAATATCTAAGTTGATTCTTTTGCATTATACAATTATGGTATATGGCATGTATAGGCTAGATATGGTATTTCAGTTGTGAATATAGCCATGAGATTTTGGCTTGTAAATGATGTTAATATTGATGTGTGTTTGGCTATTTGAAATGGCTTCTAAATATAAATGTTTTGGTTTGTATATATAGCCTTATTTTGATATTGGTTTGGCATGTATTTGGCGAAGTAAATGGTAGTAATTTGAGATTTGGATTAGATGCAATTATAATGGTATGAATGCATGAATTGGGATTGATTTGGCTGCCCTTTGTGCTTGAAAATGGTATATTTTTCCAGGTGTAGGTACATTGAAGTTAGGGTGGCAAATTGGCCATGCAACTGGCCTATTTTTGTCCATACGAGCAAAGACACGGGGGTGTGTCTCAGCCATGTGTGACACACGGCCATGTGTTCCCTGGTGTTGAAATTGAATTGAAGTCAGTATGCTGCACACGGTCTCACACACGGGCATGTGACTGGCTGTGTGGTACAAGTCAGTATACTCCCTAATTGGCACACGGCCTAGCACATGGGCGTGTGACTTGGCCGTGTTGTATAAGTCAGTATACCCTCCAATTTTCATATGGCTTGGCACAAGGGTGTGTCTTCGGCCGTGTGATGCAAGTCAGTATGTATGCGCTGTTTCCACATGGCCTGAGACACAGGTGTGTCTAGAGCCGTGTGAGGCATACGACCTATTCACACGGGTATGTGACCCCTGTATGGTTGATGTTTTTCTAAGTTTCCAAAATTTTCATATGTTATCGGTTTAGTCTCGAACCACTTCAAAAGTATGTTTAAAGCCTTCTAGGCCCTTATAAAGGACAATGTGATTGTGTTGAATGATTTATGAAAATGAATACTTTATGTTTGATAAATGTATGCTATATGTTGTGAGGCGATCTCCGACGTTCTTACGATTTTTCAAGTTGGCTTTCCAATACTATAAAGAGAGAGAAAAGAAAGGGAGTATGCATAAAGCTTAGTAAGTTTGCATGTAAATAAATAACAACATTCTAAATGAATTATCAAGATAACCTGAACCTTTCGAACATGGACTTATCTTACCTTCCCTTTGGTACACTTTTTGAATTTTCCGTTGAACCAGTTGGAATACTAAGGATACACGGGTACCTTTCCTTTTTAAACTTACCATTGCCATGTCTTGACATGGTCTTACGTGGTATCCTTGCCTTATAAACTTACCATTGCCATGCCTTGGCATGGTCTTACATGGGATCTTTGCCTTATAGTAGTTTATCAATGCCATGTCTTGACATGGTCTTACATGATTTCCTTGCCTTGTAAAACTTACCAATGCCATGCCTTGACATGGTCTTACTTGGTATCCTTACAACCTAATGTCATGACATTTGTATTCTACACATTCCTAAGGTTAAACCAAGACTTTTAAGTATCATTTCTCCGTCAATTCTTATTTGAATCATCAAGGAATAAATTTACAAAATAAATATATAGATGCTGAAAAATAACACCATTAATTATAAATAATAAAACATTGCATTTATTTCCCGCAAACTTACCTTGATACAAAATACGATAAAATATTTTGATTTAGTCCTTAACCTTTTTCTTTCCTCAGTCTAACCCCGAATTTCGTTCCTCTTGACCTATAATAGAAAATTGAACTTATTTAATATTCACATTTATCAAAACATTCCTTACCTCTAACTTTGGCAAAATTATAATTTTGCCCCTAAACTTTTGCATATTTACACTTTTGCCCCAAGGCTCGGAAATGAAACTTTATCCCTAATTCTTATGTTTTATGAAGTGCTGATCATTTATTTACCTACGGAAACATCAAATTCCCACTATAACTTGTACTTATGACCATTAGGTATTTTTACTGATTATGTCGTTTTACTCATTTTCGCTTAAAATCGCTTAGCTCAAGTCGTTTAACATAATTTCAAGCTTCATATTTTACCATAAAACATCAAAGTAAACACATTTCACCTATGGGTATTTTTCCAAATATGAAGCCTTGGTTAAGTTATTGCTAGAATAAGCTAAATCAAGTTACTGAGACTTCAAAAATGTAAAGAACATTAAAAAAGGGGCTTGGAATCACTTACTATGAAGCTTGGAAGCTTGACAAAACCCTAGCTATGAAGAACCCCTAAAATTTTGGCCTAATAAAGAAGATGGGCACTTTTTGCCATCTTTTTCCCTTTTTTAATCTTTGAATACCAAATGACTAAAATACCCTTCATTAAATCTTTAGTTATTTTTATCTATGTATGTCCATTTTTTTCCATGAAAACCTAGTGGTCTAATTACCATTTAAGGACCTCTTGTAACACCCCTATCCCGTATCCGTCAGTGGACTAGGGTTAAAGGCATTACCGGACAAATTGAAACATTTAACATTCATTCTGCAAACATCATAGCATCAAATATCAAACATCAGCATAATGTCCCTTATTTAGGTCGTCGAGGCTGACACATACATCAGAAAAGGGTCGAGACTAAACCGAGCTCAAACAAAAATTTTCCAAAACTTAAACATTTCTCAAAGTAATACAGGTCACACGCCTATGTGAACAGGTCGTGTGCCTCACACGGCGTTTGACATGCTCGTGTGTCTAGGCCGTGTCAAAATAGAGCATGCATACTGACTTGCTCACACGGCTACAAGACACGCCCGTGTGCCTTGGCCGTGATCGAGCCTGACTTGGACCACATGTCTAGCTACATGCCCCTGTGCTTTGGCTGTGTTCGGGCCTGACTTACAATTGTAGGGTACCCCAAGGGACACATGACCATGCATCATAGCAGTGTGCCGCACACGACTGAGACGCACACCCGTGTCTCTGCCCGTGTGGACAAAAATAGACCATTGAATAACCAATTTGCCACCCAAAAACAGGTCAACCTACTAGCAAAGAAAAAGGCATATTTGCTCAACCTTTTCAGCCAATATCCATACCAAATCATACATAATTCATGCTAAGACATTACCAATCATTTCCATTCTCAATTCATCACTCAATTCATACCAAAACCTGCAATTTTTACCATCACTTTTAACCAACCAAAACATACCAAATTGAACATTGGCATCACATATTTTATACCATCATCAAACTATAAGTTCAAACATAAACTAGCCAAATCACATGGCTAAATATATACATCACAAAACATATCCCCACAACTACTAGCCTATACATGCCATACTTCAAAATATACAAGTTCAAAATACCAAAATGGGGTTTGATAGTGTGGTGATAATCCTTGATGATCCCCGAGCTTGTAGTAGCTTTGATATCTATAAAACAATGCAAACACACACAAAGTAAGCTTTCAAAAGCTTAGTAAGCTCGTACCAAAAATCATCAATACATAAGTATTTACAAATTCTCAAATCATCTATCAAATCTATACCAACACAATCCAATGTTCATACCAAATCAATGAGCTTCACATACATAGTATCATCTACCACATAGGTATCATACATACTTGAATCTTCCCGTACTTATTCACTTTCATTCTCACCTCTTGTTCGGATATTTTAATTTTTTTTTTCTAAATATCACCAATGCTTTAAACATCTGCACACTTAGCACTTTAAAGATTAGCTGAAGCTATAATAATTCCGCACACTTAGTGCCATCTCAATTAACCGAAGCTATTTCGGTATCGCACACTTAGTGCCTCATATAGCCGAAGCTAAGTTAACTTGCACACTTAGTGCCAAAATACCATTGGTTTATCATCGAATTCATCTAACTCAATTATATATACATCCATGTATAATCAAAACAATAATATATACTTACATCATCATGTTTTATGTACGAACTTACCTCATACTCGGAATTGTCGACTCAGATTGTCTACTCTATAACCTTCGACTTCCCTCGGTCTAAATCCGAATTCCTCTTTTCTTGATCTATATGTATTCAAAATTAACCCTTTTATTCACAAGATAATTCATAACAATTCATAGACACATATTTAGGGAATTTTGCAAACTAGCCCTCATATTTTCACATTTTGACACTTTAGTCCCTAATTTACAAAATCACAAAATACACATACTTTTCTTGTAAACAAGCTTGCCGAATTTTCATAACTCTCATGCAAATTCATACATTTCATTTATTTTACATTTTAGTCCATCAAAATAACATTTTTACAATTTAACCTATAATACTCAATTTCATCAAAAATTCAAAGACAAAATATGTAAATGCAACATCAAGCTTTCACAATTCACCAACTAACATCACAAAGCTCTTGAATTCATCCATGGCACATCTCCAAATCATCATCGAAATAAAAAAATTAAGACATGGGTTCGATAATATACGAAGCAACGATTACAAAAACATAGAAATGATAAAAAAATCGAGCAAAACACATACCTAATTCACCAATTCCGTAAATATTTCCTGAAACTAGACTCATATATCTATCTAGTAATTTTTTTCTAGAATTTTTGGTTGGGCCAATTAGTACAGTTTATTAGTTAAAGTCTTCCCTGTTTTAGGGTTCGACTACTCTGACCTCTGTGTATTACGAATCAGATATCTCCCTGTACAGAGCTTCAATGAGTATGCCGTTTGTCTCTAATAAAACTAGACTCAATAAGAAATCTGTACATATAAAGCATGACTTATAATTATCTTTGTAAAATTTATGGTGAATTTACAAAGTCAGAACAGGGGATCCAGAAATTGCTCTAGCCCTGTTTCAGAAAAATTTAAACATCTCATAAAATATAGCTCATATACCTGTTTCGCTTCTTCCATATGAAAATAGACTCATCAAGCTTCGATTCCATAACTTATTCATTATTTAATTCCATTTCTACTATTTTTAGTGATTTTTCAAATTCACGTTACTACTGCTGTCTGAATCTATTTTATGGTAAATTTTACCTATTTCATGGTTTCCATGGATTAGCTAGCAATTTGACATACATAACACCAAATATGATCATGATTAGCCATTCCAATGGCTAATCATTACCAAGCATTTCCATGCCACTCAATAACCATATCATAAGACCATATAAACAAAATGATTATAATGCTATACATGCCATACTCAAAATATACAAGCCATTATGCCAAGATGGTATACGGATAGTGTGAGCGAGCCTCCGACCGTTCCCGATTTCCGAGCTGGCTTGTCAAAACTACAAGGAATGAAAAGGAGGGAGTAAGCATAAATGCTTAATAAGTTCACATGCAAATAGCAAGTAACATAACCATATAAGCAAACATAAAACATCATTTGCATAATCATCACCACGACATTCATATCACATTTTCATTTATCATCTTACCATATTGTTGTTATATCGATTTTTCAACCCGAGGGTTAAGTACATACCTGTTCAAAGTACCCATTTCACAACACTTACCAATACGTCCCTTTCATCTTGAGTATTTCTCCATTTTAGTAGAACTTTACCCGTTGAACACATCAGAATATAATTCGGATACATGGAAAGTTTGCACATAAATGCCACATATGTAGCCAAGCTACCATGTAACCCGCCCATAAGTGAACTCAGACTCAACTCAACGAGCTCGGGCGTTCGCATCCATAAGTGAACTCGGACTCAACTCAATGAGCTCGGATGCCTAGTTACATCTCTCGAACTCGGACTCAACTCAATGAGTTCGGACATTCGCATCCATAAGTGAACTCGGACTCAACTCAACGAGTTCGGATGCCCAAACATCCTAGTGACATGTCACTTGTATCCTAATCTATTCATCAGGTTCAAACGAGCTTTTTTTCCCTCGATCTCACATTTGCCGTCTTCCATGGAATATCGGAACCGATACTTCGGTGATAGTTCATACTCATCAAGTAATTCACATAATTACATGTTATTCAACAATAACCACAAAGCATAATATTTCATGATAATAATCAGCATCATATCATATAAACAACATTAAATTGCTTAAAATGACAATTATGTTACTACATTTACACATGAACTTACCTTGGTACCAAAATATAAAGATTTTGCAATTTAGTCCACAATCTTTTCTTTTCCTCGATCGCGACTTGAATCTCGTTTTTCTTGATCTATAATACCAAATTAATCTTATTTAATACATACATTCATCAAAACAGCATTTAATACGAACTTTGGAAAAATTACACTTTTGCCCCTAAACTTTTGCATAATTACACTTTTGCCCCTAGGCTCGGGAATTAAACTTTATTCCTTATTCTTATGTTTTATAACATGCTGATCATTTTCCCTTCTATGGCAACATCAAATTCTCTCTCTAACATATACTTGTGACTATTAGGTATTTTTGTCGATTAAGCCCTTTTACTCGTTTTCACTCAAAACTGAGTAGCACAAGTTGTCTAACATAATTTAAAACCTCATATTCTATCATAAAACAGCAAAATACACAAATTTCACCTATGGGTATTTTTCCAAATATAAACCCTAGGTTGAATTATTGCTAACATAAGCTTAATCGAGCTACCGGGATTCCAAAAACGTAAAGAACATTAAAAACGGGGCTTGGAATCACTTACTATGGAGCTTGGAAGCTTGAAACAAACCCTAGCTATGGAGAACCCTTGAAATTTCGGCCTAATGAAGAAGATGGACAAAAATTGGCTTTTAATTTTGTTTTTAATTCATTTTAATAACTAAATGACCAAAATACCCTTACTACTAAACTTTCCAAAAATTCCTTCCATGTCCTAATTTTGTCCATGAACTTAGAATTGGTCAAATTGCTATTTAAGACCTCCTCATTAATATTCCAAAACAATTTCATACTAAAAACTTCTAGAATGCAAGTTTTGCAACTTATTCGATTTAGTCCCTACTTTCAATTTAAGCACTTTAGGCATAGAATTTCATCACGAAATTTTCACACAATCATGCAATCATATCATAATCATCAAAATAATTATAAAATTATTATTTCTATCTCGTATTTGTGGTCACAAAACTACTATTCCGATTAAGCCCTAATTCAGGATATTACATGTTAAGCACAAAAAATAATATTTAAATATTTTTTTAACTCGGATATATGGTCTCAAAACCACTATTCCAACTAGGGTCAAAACCGAACTGTTACAATTCTCCCCTTTAGGGATTTTTGTCCCCGAAAATCTTACCATTGAATAGATTCGGATATAACTGTCTCATAGTATCTTCAGGCTTTCACGTGGCCTCTTCAATACCATGTCGCTGCCACATCACTTTAACTAACGGAATTTTCTTATTTCGCAGCTCTTTATCCTCGCGAGCTAAAACATAGGTTGGCTTTTTTTCATAAGTCAATCAGACTGAATCTCTATCTCAGATGGAGGAATCATATGTAAAGGATCGGATCTGTATCGTCGAAGCATTGACATGCGAAACACATTATGAATCATTTCTAATTCTGGTGGCAATAACAATCTATAAGCTACCGGCCCAATACGCTCGATAATCTCATACAACCCGATGAACCTCAGACTCAATTTACCTTTTCTACCAAACCAAAGCACTTTCTTCCACGAAGATACCTTCAAAAATACTTTATCGCCGATCTCAAACTCAATGTCTTGTCTTTTCAAATTCTCATATGATTTCTGATGATCGGAAGCTGTTTTCAAACTATTTTGTATCACTTTCACTTTCTGTTCAGTTTCTTTTATCAAATCAACTTTGTGAATCTTATTTTTGCTGAGCTCAGTCCATTACAAAGGAGTACGACATTTCCTACCATATAAAGCTTCGTAGGGTGCCATTTTAATGCTAGACTGAAAACTGTTATTATAAGCGAATTCAATCAAAGGTAGATATTGTTCCCACGTGCCTTCAAACTCAAGAATGAAACATCTCAACATATCCTCGAGTATCTGAATAATCCGCTTGGATTGACTGTCCATTTGCTGATAAAAGCAGCAACTTCTTCCAGAATCGTGATGTGAACCTCAGATCTCTATCTGACACTATAGATAATGGCACACCATACAATCTCATAATATCAGAAATATATAATTCAGCTAATTTATCAAGCGAGTAATCGGATCGAACCGGAATAAAATGAGTTGATTTCATCAAACGATCAACTACAACCCAAATTGCATCTTTCTTTCTCGGAGACAGGGGCAAACTTGAAACAAAGTCCATGGTCACTCGATCCCATTTCCACTTTGGAACCATAATCGGTTGTGACAATCCCAATGGCACCTGATGTTCCACTTTAACTTGCTAACAAATCAAACATTTAGAAACAAATTTAGAGATATCTCTTTTCATTCCGGACCACCAATAATATTATTTCAGATCATTATACATTTTTGTACTACCCGGATGCACAGATAAACGACTACTGTGAGCTTCACTCAGAGTCATTCAAATTAATTCTGGATTTCTCAGAACACAAAATTCTATCTTGAAATCTCAGACAATCATCTTTGCCAACTCTGAATTCTGAATCAAACTGTACATCTCATTGAGCTCGTTTAGCTAAAATATCATTATCAATCTTCTGAGCTTCGATAATCTGTTGTAAGAACAAAGGTCTTGCTTTTAATTCTGCTAAAACTAAACCATCATCTAATAAAACCAAACGAGTATTCATCGCATGCAAAGCAAATAACAATTTTCTACTCAAGGCATCAGCAACAACATTTTCTTTTCCCGAATGATAATCAATCACAAGTTCATAATCTTTTAGCGGTTCTAACCATTTTCGCTATCTCAGATTCAGATCTTTCTAAGTTATCAAATACTTCAAACTCTTATGATCAGAGTATATGTGACACTTCTTACAGAACAATTAATGGTGCCTAATCTTTAGAGCAAACACAATGGCAACTAGCTCAAGATCGTGCATCGGATAGTTCTTTTCGTGCGGCTTCAACTGTCTTGAAGCATAAGAAATGACTTTGCCTTCTTGCATTAGAACACATCCCAAACCAATCAATGAAGCATCACTGGAGATCATAAATTCTTTACCCGATTCATGTTGTACCAATACCGGAGCTTCAGTCAACAAGGTTTTCAACTGATCAAAGCTGTTCTGACACTTTCCGGACCACTCAAACTTCACATCTTTCTGTAACAGTTTTGTTAATGGAGTTGCAATCATCGAAAAAACTTTCACAAATCTTCTATAATAACCAGCTAGTCCCAAAAAACTACGGACTTCAGAGACATTTCTTGGAGGTTTCCAATCCAGAATAGCTGAAATTTTGCTCGAATCAACTCGAATACCAGATGCTGATACAATATGACCCAGGAAACCAACTTCTTGTAACCAAAACTCACATTTACTAAATTTCACATACAACTGCTTGTCTCGCAAAATCTGTAGCACTAACCTCAAATGCTCGGCTTGTTCAAATTCATCACGTGAATAAATCAATATATCATCAATAAATACAACAACAAATTAATTTAAATACGGTCTAAAAATTCTATTCATCAAATCCATAAAGATAGCAAGTGCATTAGTCAATCCGAAAGCCATAACTAAGAATTCATAGTGGTCGTACCTCGTTCTGAAAGTAGTTTTCAGAATATCTGAGTCTTTTACTCACAACTGATAATAGCCTAATCTCAAATCTATTTTCGAAAACACAGTAGCTCCTTTCAATTGATCAAACAAATCATCAATTCAGGGTAGAGGATATTTATTCTTGATAGTCACTTTATTCAACTGGCGATAACCGATACACATTCTTATTGTACCATCTTTCTTTTTCTCAAATAGAACTAGAGCACCCCAAGGTGATAAACTCGGTCTTACAAATCCTCTACCGGTCAACTCTTGTAACTGAGACTTTAATTCTTTTAACTCGATCGAAGCCATTCTGTACGGAGCTATTAAAATCAGAGTAGTACTAGGTATCAATTCAATACCAAATTCTACCTCTCTAGCCGGAGGTAATCTCGGAAGTTCTTCAGGAAATACATCAGGGAACTCGCACACAACAGGCACTGATTCAACTTTCTTTTGTGACCCTCTCGAATCAATCACATATGCAAAATAAGCTTCACAACCCTTTCTCACAATACTTAAAGCTTTCATCGAAGATATTACAGCAGGAAATCCATTCAAATCACTAGATTCAATTCTGATGTTTCGTCATTCTTGCATCTCAAATCAATAGTTTTCTGTTTGCAGTTCACAACAGCATCATGCAAAGTTAACCAATCCATACCCAGAATTATATCAAACTCATCAAAAGGTAACAACATCAGATTAGCTGGAAAACAAGTGTCTCGAAACATTAATAGACAATTCTTGCATACTTTATCAACCAGAACACATCTGCCTAGGGGGTTCGAAACTCTAGTTACAAATTCAGTAGACTTTACAGGCAAAGTTTTACTATTCACTAAGTTCATGCATATATATGAATGTGTCGATCTAGGATCTATCAAAGTAATCACAGAAGTATCATAGAGAGTAAATGTACCGGTAATCACATCTGGCGATGAAGTTTTCTCGTGAGATCGTATAGCATAAGCTCTAGCAGGTGCATGAGCTTTAGATTTAACAATTATGTCTTTTGTCCCTCTTTGACTACCACTTACATTTCCTGAATTTCTGCGAGGTCTACCATGAGAAGCATTACCACTATGCCTCGGATTCTGAACATTATCTTTTTCAGCTAAATTTGGGCAATCCTTTATAAAATGATTTCTTGAACCACAATTATAACAATCTCGATTATTACTTTTTCCCCAACATTCTTTGAAATGTCATCTTCCACATTGATCACACTCAGGCTTTTCATTCTTTGTATTATCAACACTGGCAACAGACGTAGCTGAAGATATGAAATTCGATTGCGATCTAACACGATCTCTGTTCGAATGTCCCACACTAGTTTTTGAAAGACTGCTATCATCTCTAAACTTCTTTGATCCATATTGAAATGATTTGCTCGATGATCTCTTTCGTACCTCTCCAGCTTCAAAATCAGCTTTTCTTTTCTCTTTCCCAAGATCTTCAGCTTTACATGCTCGTTCCACAAGTACAATGAATTCTTTGATTTCTAGAATCCTTATTAATAAACGAATATCCTCGTTCAAACCATCTTCAAATCTTTTTCACATTATTGCTTCTGAAGATACACATTCCCAAGCATACTGACTCAACCTTACAAATTCCTGCTCATATTTTGTGATAGACATATGCCTTGTTTAAGCTCGAGAAACTCTTTACGTTTCTGATCAATGAATCTCTGTCTGATATATTTCTTCTGAAATTCAACTTGGAAAAAATCCCAAGTAACTCGTTCACTCGAAACCACAGATGTCAAAGACTTCCACCAATGATACGTTGTATCTCAAAAAAGGGAAACATAACATTTTATGCATTCTTTAGGATTTAATGATAATTTGTCAAACACTCTTATTGTGTTCTTTAACCACAATTTGACTTTTTCAGCATCATCACTCGTTGTAGCTCGAAACTCTTCAGCACCATATTTTTTAATCTTATCAACTGGTGGTCTATTTAACTGAACCGGATTCACTGGTGGCATAACAGGAGCATGAGGAAGATTAACCGGGGGTGGAGGTTGTTGTACACCCGGATTGGTTCTAATATATTGGGTGAACCAATCATTCATCATCTGATAGAAGGCTTGTCTAGCCTCACTATCGCGGCTACTCATAACCGGTTGAGAATGAGCTTGCACCATCCCTCGCGCGGGAGCAGGCGCATTACTTTCAACATCATCTTCTACGGCTCTTTCAGGATCCATTTTCTATATAAAAGCACATTTCAATGTTAGGATTCATCACACTATCGCAGTTCATAAATATGGCATGTATAGCTAGACTCACAAATGCTATGGTAGTCCTAAAACCAAATGGAACAACAAAAAATGTGCAAGTGTACACAATCGCAACAAGTAATAAAGTGACAAGTAAATGTTGAGTTATCATACCCACAGGGACTGTAAAATAATTATTTATGAAATTAATTGTAAAACACTTTGGCGAGGTAAAAATAATTTGATTTTAAAAGATGGTCAAAAACTATTTAAAAACTAAGTAAATAATTAAAACAAAACAAAGGAGTTCTAATGCACGATTTCAAATAAGATTTAATCAAGATAACATACTTGTGTTGGATTAATTACATTTCTTTAACTTAGAATTATTAAACTTATGTTTATATTGCTACGAATAAATTCACGGCAACTCTCTAATTTGCTAACTACTACTCATACATACTTATTAAATTAATCAATCTCTTGATCATTTTTCAATGTCATTCCAAGCAGTTAATTAATATTCACAAGCCTATAAAAGATTAAGTGAGGTAACAGTTTAATCATAATAGTTTAATCACAAAAATCTTGCAAGTTATGCAAGGCATATGTATCACCGAATACAATGCTAATTTAAACTTCAGCTACCTTAGAAGAATAAACATGCACTGATTAACCATTGTGTCTATTAATTATAATTTCAATACGATTTAATAATTAATTCATTAGTTATTTAACAATTATATTGTAAAAATAACTTAGGCATAATTTTACTTAACCAAGCAATTTACTGAGGCCTATAACAGCGTAAACATCATTTTAACAATTCAAGCAGGCAAAATATAATCAACCCAATACAAACTTAATTTAAGCTAAATTGATTAAACTAACCATTTCAATATCATAAATATTCATCAACATGTTCGTCAAAACAACAACAAAAATTAAAGAGATAGGGAACAAGAAGCAAATCCGGTGTTTCCCCGTGGCTTGACTAATTGCTCCGTTCTTCGTTCTTCGTTGCTCTCGGCTATCAAGGTAGCTTATGAACACCTAATTGCTGCTCCAAAATGGCTCCCAAGATAAGAAATTGGCACTTGAACAAAAAGGGAAATGTGATGGAAAAAATGGAGAGAAACATGAGAGAAGAAGAGAGAATGAGAGAATGTTGTGGGAATGAGGGATGGTTTCAATGATCAGCAAGGGGTGGATTTTAGAGCTGATTTTTGCTGCTAAAAATATCAAATTCCAGCAGACAAAGAGCCCTCCTATGACCGGCCATCTACTTGGCAAAAGTTGAGACTTTCAACTTTACTAAAAATAGCCTGGGGCAAATCTACAAAGCCACAATTAAAGGTGGGGTTTGAATGCAATTTGGAAGTCTTTCAAGGGTATTTTTGCAAGCATATTTAATAAGCTAAAATGCTGATTTGGGTAAGCATATGGACGGTTCTGGTCTGCCCAATTAGTGGCTGGTTCGGTTCACTCAATTTGGTCTGACCAGTGCGGTTCAACTTGACCCTTTCTTCATAATTAATTAAAAATAATTTATTTAACTCAAATTAAATGAGGAATAAATTAAAATTAATTAAATTATGAATTAATACACATTTATGGATATCTTAGGCTGGAAATTAATGTGCCTCGATACTTCAAATTGGTTCTCAGTTTTGTGCTTTCAGCAGTGTCAACCGAGCCAATTTTTGCCTTTTGCGCAAATCTATCGAAAATAGTCAAAATTAATCAAAATTAAGTACAAAATTAACTGAAATTCACCATGCTCATATTTTTAACACAATTTAATTACTTTATAATATTTAATTATTTTTTGATAAGAATTTAACTGGATTTGCACAAATTTAAGTAAAAGTGGGTATGAAAAAGCATATAATTTTTTTGTGTTTTCACACCCCCAACTTAATTCATTGCTCGTCCCAAGTAATGCACAAATTTTGAAAAGAATTTATCAGGAAACACTTTTGAAAAACTCCTTCAAAACAACATTCTCCCTAAAATTATGAATTTGATATACTCATGCTCAAAAACAAGAAATATGATAGTTATGCTACTTAAGTATAACGTTCAGATTAGATTCAACAACTTATTATAATAGAAAATTTTAGAATAAATGCTTTTGTAACAAAGACATGTTAACCCTTACCAATTTGATTTTTATCTCTTTATTCAAGACTAAGCTGCAATCATTAAGCTTAACTTATGTCTTCATATGTTGATCGTAGCAATTTCTCTCCACTAATGTAGGTAGCATTAGGACTTTGAATCAATAGGTCTTTATCAAGGTTGTAATGTGGCTAGGCTAGGGGTAGGTGAAAGATGGATAAATTTTGGCTTAAAGCCTAGACTCAGCGTCAATCGAACCTTCGGAATTTTTACCTTTGATACACCAACTTGACTTTCATATGCTCTTTTGTACATCTCTTTCAAATACATGTGCTCTTTTTTTTATAATAACATGAGCACTTACGTAGTGTACTACAATTCTCGAGCATTTGATACTTCTTTTCAACTCCCCAAAACTTATTTTTGAAGTACATTTTGAATAGTACTGAGTTTAGTGTTTGGGACAATTTAAGATCATTAAGCAAAAAGTAATGGCTAAATATTGCAAGGGTCGCAATAGAATTATGCCATATAGTCTCAAAGTTGAGTTTCAAATGATAAAATTTACCATGGTGGGCTTGAAAGGCTCAAACGGTCCAAACACTAGTTTCCTAAATCATTTCCAAAGTTCCATGCTCCCTAGGATTTCACCTCAAGAAACTACTAAGTCATTTCTAAAGACTTAAACTTTCATGCATACCTAATTTTCCTAAAGAACTAAAAATTTTATGGTAGGAATTTGCATGCTTTATTAAAAATACATTCATGTCATTATTAAGCTAACATAATAATTTATTGAACTAATAGAACTTTATTCATACTCAAGTTTAACATGCTTAACAAAATTCAAATTTTTGAACAAAATATATCCTAATCATAATTAAGAGAAAAATTTTATTCTGAGTGGAAATTTCGGTCCCCCTAACTTAAAATGAACAATGTTCTCATTGTTTAAAGTGAATAAATACTATACACCAAGTAGGATTCCAGAAAAGAGGAGGTGAGTCAATTTGACTGCTTAAGTACCAAGCTCTCTCTGAATCCAATCCTAAACATGTATATATCTATTGCCACACTTTATATTTTGTGACTTGTTCTTATTTTATTCATAATTTTCATCTCTTGTTTTATTATGCAAAAATAAAAATTCCTAATTAAAACTTAATCCTAGAAATAATCTACGAACAAAAATAAAGTAAAGTCAAGATCCCTCCCTTTTATTTATTTGCAGATCCTTCCAAATTGGACTCATCTTTTGCTCCATCATTATTACCTTTGCATGAATCGCTTCGCTCCTTCTTTGATAATGGACTCCATGGTTCAAATATGAAATCTAGGAACTCAGGCACAAAAATAAACGGGTCATTGTTTATTTTCTTAAAAGCACTTCTCATCGAGTCATCCTTTATTTTTGAGTATCTTCAGTAGGCTTGTTGCTACCATTGCATATGTTGCATTAAGACCATCAATTTTGATAGTTGATCTCGAAGGTCTGGGCTAGGCGGTAAGCTCTAAGTATTGAAGTTTCAGCATCAGGTTCAGCTTCTGGCTCCACTGATTCTACCTTATCAGGGACTTCAAATGATTGCATCGTGGGATTGTCTTCTTCATCAAGGTCCTCAAGTTCCTCACTTCCTTCAACTCATTGCTATAGAACTGAGCCTTCAGCTACTCGGTAGAGGTCCCAATTTGTGATTGTGCCTTGCCTATACCCTCTCTTCCCTACATTTGCAAGAATTTCAGCTTTCAAGTATAGAATTGTTATTGTAAACGGGAAGTGAGCAAGGCCAGAGTGTTTAATGGTACAATTCTGTATCTCCCTCAAAATGATATTTCCCACATCAATGGTCTTACTAGTTAGGATCGGGTACAATAAGACCATTCACTCTAACGAGGTTGTAGTCCCATGTGAGCTAGGCATAAGGCTAAATCGGATGAAGTAAAACCATACCTTCGCGAGTGGCGTCAAATATTCTCTTCTACAAGTGTGGATTCCTTGTTTTGATACAGTCCATGTAGAACCCTGAACTGTCAGTTCCTCAAGAATTTCTTGTAAATTTTTAGGCTTGATATTGCTCATTAATGTGAAATATTCATTGTTTTCGAAATTAGGTAATTCAAAGAACTCATTAATAGCATTTGAATTTATTGGTACCCTGATTTCGTGAACTGGAACTTCTGTCATCTTGTTTGAAGTTAAATTCGCATAGAACTCACGAACTAGCTCCTCATCTACACTAGGTCCCTTTTCACAAAACAGTTCCCAATTGAGGGTTTCAACAACTTGACGAATACATTCCATAAAGTCTCTGTAGTTGCTTTCCTTTAATGTAAAGCCTTTTTCTGGATGCATTTGTTTATTTTTGAAGATACTTTCGTATCTCACTTTGGATTCTTCACATTGGAACTTGTTTTGTGTTTCATCAAGTTGAACAGAAGCACGAGTTCTCTTGCGAGGCATGTTTAACCTGATCATAAGATGGAAAAATTATTTTCTCAAAAATTTAATAAAAATAATTAATAATTCAATTAATTGAAAAATTAACTAATTGAAAAAAAAATTAAAAATTAAGAGAAAATTAGGTCTTACCACCTTTTTTTAAATATAAGAACTCTTAAAAATAATAATAATTATGAAGAAAAAGATGGCAATTTAAAAGAAGGATTGGAAGGCTTGGCTAAAGGGCTTGGTGTGCAAGGTGGCTAGGTGGTTGGACGGATGGTGCATGTGGGAGCAGCAATACAGCAAGGAGCCTTCGGTAGTAGGCCTGGCGTGGGCACTAAGGCGCTGGGTGCTCGTGCGTTTTGGCCTGGAGCAGTAGGCATGCACGAATGGAAGCCTAGTGCAGGAGTCAGCCTGGATAGCTGCTGGGCAAGAGCAGCAGGCGCACACGGATAAGCACTTGGTGCGAGTTGAGGTTGGAGCAATAGGCGCGCGATGGAGATGGACGTGCGGCAGTCTGCTGGGCATGTGCTGGTCAGTCAGCTGGGCTAGGCTTGCGGCACTTAAGGGTTTGGTGTTTTGGGGTTTTGAAGATGAATGAATGGAGGGAGAAAGGTTGATGGTATTTAGAGATGGAAAAATAATATTTGTAGTAGAATTCTTGGAAAATTAAAAAAAAAAGCCTAAGTTCTAATTCTACTCAAAGTTTAACAATAATTAATAATTAAATATATGTATATGAAATTATCAATTACCATTAATTTATTAAGATAACTATAAAATATAATTAAAATACAATTAATCCTAATTCTAAGCTAAGTTGATAAAAATTAATATATAAATTATAATAAATATAATTATATATTAAGGTTGATCAAATTAATAAATAATATTAAAAATATTTATTCTAGATGCATTTTGAAAATATTTATAAGGAGAAGCACCTAGTTTTTATTATTTACAAAAAGAGCAATCAAATTTTAGAAATAATGCAAATTAAAACGTGGATCAAAATTGACCCTTTTATTTGAAAAACTAAAAATTGATTTTTCCATTTAGGGAATAATTTCTTAGGAAATTATGTCAAAATAAATTCCCAGAAAAGATTGGAGGGGTCACAACGGTCCCGCTTAAGTTCCAATCTCCTAGACAGGATTTATTTAAACATACTATACCTGAAAATATACCCTAAATCATTTATTCAAAAATAAAAACGAGAAATTAAGTATCCAATAAAATGAAAAAGATTTTATCCTGTTCAATTTTATCTCTCCAATAATGTTTCAGGCGCTGAGCATTAACTCGGAAATTACCTCCCTTACCTTGGAGTTCAACAACTCCATGTGGATAGACTTAATGAATCGTAAATGGACTGGACCAACGTGATTTTAACTTACCTGGAAAGAACCTTAATCTGGAATTGAACAACAAAACTTGTTGACCTAGTTCAAATTCTCGAACTCGAATATGTTTGTCATACCATTTCTTGAGTCTTTCTTTAAGTAATTTTGCATTTTCATATGAGAACATTTGGAACTCTTCTAACTCATTAAGCTGGAACATCTGTTTCTTTTTCGCGAGCTTAGGATCCAAATTAAGCTATTGAAGAGCCCAGTAAGCTTTGTGCTCTAACTCCAAGGGTAGATGACATGCTTTCCCAAAAACCAACCTGTAAGGTGACATCCCTAAAGGTGACATCCCTAAAGGTGTCTCGTATGTTGTTCTGTAAGCCTACAAAGTATCATCCAGCCTTTTGGACCAATCTTGTCGGTTCGAGCAAACTATCTTCTCAAGTATGCCTTTGATCTCCTTATTTGCTAGTTCAGCTTGCCCATTCGTCTGCGGATGGTAAGCTGTTGCAACCTTGTGTTTCACTCCATGCTTGTCTAATAACCATTTTAACCACTTGTTCACAAAGTGGGACCCTTCATCACTAATGATAGCTCTTGGGGTTCCAAACCTTGTGAACACATGTTTCTACAAGAACTTCATTACAACCTTCGCATCGTTTTTCGGATAAGCTTCAGCCTTGACCTACTTGGACACATAGTCTACTGCTATCAATATATACTTGTGACCAAAAGATAGAGGGAAAGGACCAAGAAAGTCAATACCCCATACATCGAACAATTCTACCTCAATGATGTTTGTTCGAGGCATTTCATTTCTGTTGGTGACATTTCCTACCCTTTGACATCGGTCACAGCTCTTTACGTACGCATGTGCATCCTTGAATAGTGTTGGCCAAAAGAATCCGGCTTGCAATTCTTTGGCCGCCATACGAGTACCTCCAAACTGTCCCCAACTCAAATCTAAGTGACAATGGTATAAAATCTTTTGTACTTCATCTTCTGCCACACATCTCGTAATCATCTGATCTGTACACTTTTTAAACAAATATGACTCTTCCCAGAAATAGTACTTCGCATCGTGAAGAAACTTTCTCCTTTGTTGATACATCTTATCAATTGGCATCAAACCACAAGCTAAATAGTTAGCAATATCAGCAAACCAAGGGGTATTATGGACATGACTTACCTTCAGTATATGTTCATCTGGAAACGTTTCCTAAATTGGTATAATAAAGGAATTCCCTTCTTGCAGCTCCAATCTAGACAAGTGATCTGCTACTTGGTTTTCTACTCCCTTTCGATCTTGAATTTCTAGATTGAACACCTGAAGTAAAAGCACCCACCAAATCAGTCTCGACTTAGCATCTTTCTTGGCAAGTAAGTACTTAATTATCGAGTGGTCCAAATAGACAGTCACTTTGGTACCTACAAGATAAGATCGAAACTTTTCAAAAGCAAATACAATAGCGAGTAACTCTTTTTCTGTTACCGTATAGTTTAGAGCTCTGTAAGAGTCCGGCTTGCATAGTAGATGCGATGAAAAACTTTGTTCCTTCACTAGTCCATGACAGCTCCTACTGCAGAGTCGCTTGCGTACATATCAATTCAAATGGCAAATCCTAGTCTGGTGTGATGGTTATGGGTGCCGTAACTAATCGACTCTTCAAATCCTTGAAAGCTCTTAAGCACTCATCATCGAACTTGAATGTCGTGTCCTTTCCCAATAATTTGCATAAGGGTTTAGCAATTTTGGAGAAGTCCAAGATAAATCTTCGATAGAAATTGGCGTGGCCCAAAAAGCTCCTAACACCCTTTACAAATGTTGGCGGTGGAAGTTTCTCAATAACGTCAACCTTTGCTTTATCTACCTAGATCCCATGTCTCATTATCTGATGCCCTAAAACAATTCCTTCTCGTACCATGAAATGGCATTTCTCCCAGTTAAGTACGAGGTTCATTTCTTCGCATCTCCTTAGTACCTTATCTAGATTGGCTAAGCAATCATTGTAAGTATCTCTGAATACTGAAAAGTCATCCATAAAAACTTCCAAGTACTTCTCAACCATGTCAATAAAAATAGACATCATACATCTTCGAGATGTAGGGGGTGCATTACATAAACCAAATGGCATGCGTCTAAATGAAAATGTACCATACGGGCAGGTGAACATCGTCTTGTGTTGATTTTCTGGTGCTATTGTAATCTGATTATACCCTGAGTATCCATCAAGAAAATAGTAAGAGTCTCGCCCCGCGAGTTTATCCAGCATCTGGTCAAAGAACGACAAAGGAAAGTGATCTTTCCTAGTTGCCTTGTTCAGCTTCCGGTAATCGATGCAAATCCTCCATCCCGTAACTATTCTAGTTGGTATCAACTTGTTATTCTTGTTTTCTACGACTATGATACCTCCCTTTTTTGGCACGCATTGGACTGGACTTACCCACGAACTATCTGAGATGGGATAAATGATACCCGTATCTAAACCCTTGATAATCTCCTTTTTCACCACGTCCTTCATGTTGGGATTCAATCTTCATTTCCATCAATCGTCCCTTTTTCACCATCTTCTAGGATAATCTTGTGTATGCATATAGATGGACTAATACCGTGAATATCGCATATGGTCCATCCGATAACCTTCTTGAATTGTTTCAAGACTAAGATAAGTTTTTCTTCTTGTACAATAGTCAATTCTACTAAAACAACAGGCAGAGTAGAAGCATTACCTAAAGAAACGCATTTTAAATGTGAAGGTAATACCTTGAGTTCTAATTTAGGTGGTTCCTCGATTGACGCTTTTGGTTGGGCATACTCCCTCTTCTATAACTCTAAAGATTCAAAACGGGATTGCAGATTAAATCCCCTTTGATTAGCCTCTAGCAAAGCTAAGTACTCATCCTCCTTTTCATCATTTAGAGGGTCCAATATCAAAATTCTTTCCAGTGGATCCTCAACAAAGTTGAGTTCCTTTTCCACTATTAAATCATCTAAGTCAGATACTGCAGAACAATCATCAACTGCATCAAGAAATCGTATAGACTTAAAAACATTAAATGTTACATGATCATCCTGAACACGCATCGTAAACTCGCCCTTCTAACATCAATAAGGGTCCTTCCGATTGCTAAGAACGGTCTTCCTAGGATAATTGCTACTTCTTTGTCTGGTTCAAAATCTAGAATCACAAAGTTAGCAAGAAAGATGAATTTTTCTACACGTACCAATACATCCTCAATTTTT
Organism: Gossypium hirsutum; assembly: GCF_007990345.1. Taxonomy (NCBI): domain Eukaryota; kingdom Viridiplantae; phylum Streptophyta; class Magnoliopsida; order Malvales; family Malvaceae; genus Gossypium; species Gossypium hirsutum. The sequence continues at coordinate 72,202,418 of NC_053428.1, forward strand.
CCTTTTGGATGTGCTAAGGATCGATCTGCTAGTTGAAGTGTAACCGTAGTAGGTCTAACTTGACCTATCCCCAACTTTTTAAAATTTGACATAGGCATCAAGTTTATACTTGCACCCAAGTCACATAGTGCCTTACTACAATGTGTTGCTCCAATGTTGCAAGATATGGTAAAACATCTAGGATCCTTTAGCTTTGGGGGTAGTTTGTCTTGAAGATATGCGTTGCATTCCCTCGTCAAAGCTACCATCTCAAATTCTCCAAGTCTTCACTTATTGGACAAGATATCTTTCATAAACTTAACGTAGTTCGGCATTTGTTCAAGTGCTTCTACCAACGGGATGTTGATTTGAAGTTGCTTGAGTACATCAAGGAATTTCTTGAATTGAATTTCATGTTTCTGCTTCTGAAGTCTTTGAGGGTAGGGTGGTAAAGGTTTTATTACTGGAACTGGTACTGGTTGATTTGTCTTTGGTGGTAGTTCTGCATCTAACGCAGTTGTTAGTTGATCAGAATTAGGTGGTTTTGAGGTTACCTTATCAGATTTTGTAGGTTCTGGTTCTAGTAAAACTGGAATTTCAACACTAGGTTGAACTTCCTCTAAGTCTTGAGTGTCATCTAGCTTTTTTTTAGTTTCGATGGTGTTGGGCTCTACTGTCTTTCCACTCCTCAATGTTAACATTTTGTAATGATCATTCCCTAGATTTCTTGGATTCTCTGTATCACTAGGTAAAGCACCTTGTGGTCGATTTCTGAGTTCAGTTGCAAGCTGGCCCATCTGGTTCTCTAAGTTCTTCAATGTAGCTGCTTGGCTTTGAATTAAGGCATCATTCTTCACCATGTAAGCCTTTAATAGATTCTCTAAGCTATTGGATGATACAGCTTGAACTGGTATCTAAACTTGTTAGGAAAAACTAGGCGGCTGGGTCGGTCTAGGTTGGGCGTAGTTGTTACCGGTTCAAGCCCCTTGGTTACTCTAGGAAAAATTCGGGTGGTTTCGCCATGATGGGTTATAGAAGTTGGATTGCATTCCTTGCCCTCCTTAATTTTGGTTCTAGTTACCCATGTAATATACGGATTCAAGGTTCGATGGACATTCTTTGAAAAAATGTCCTTCCCTACAATAAACACAAGCTATCCTCTCAAATTGGTGAGGTGCTTGGGCTGCAAAATTGTTAGACCCATTAGTGGTAAGATTCTTATGCATTGAGGATATTGAAGATACCTGAGATGCGAGTGAAGTGAGAGCGTCCACTTCATGTATTCCAGCGACTTGTCTTCCTGACACAGCTTGATTGGTTGGCCATTGATGATTATTACTGGCGATCCTCTCAATGATTTTGTAAGCCTCATTGTAAGACTTAGAAAGAAGAGCACCATTAGTGGAGGCATCCACTACCATCCTCGTGTGAGCGTTGAGACCATTATAAAATGTCTCAAGTTGGATGCAATGTGGGATTCCATGATGAAGGCATTTCCGTAATAATTCTTTGTATCGTTCCCATACGTCATACAATGACTCATCATCCATTTGCTGGAAGGCAGTGATCTCGTTCTTCAACTTAGCATTCTTGCTTGGCAGGAAATACTTCATGAGGAATCTTTCGGCTAACTCTTTCCTTGTGGAAATTGAGTTTGGTGGCAATGAGTTCAACCAGGCTCGAGCTCTGTCCCTCAGTGAGTACGGGAACAGCTTCAATCGTAATGCATCTTTGGGTACTCCGGCTAATTTGAAAGAGTCACTCGCCTCCATAAATAGTCTTAAATGAAGATGAGGATCTTCAGTAGGCATTCCACTAAATTGGCCCACTGTCTGAAGCATTTAAAACATGACTGGCTTCAGCTCAAATTGTTGTACCTCAATTTCGGGTCTCCTAATACCCGAATTAAGATCGTTAAACACTGGCACAACATATTTTCTTAAGGCTCTATCCCTATCATCAGTAATAAGGATAGGATTTTGAGAAAGGTTTGCTCCATTTCCTTGATTCATATTCTCGAAATTCATTCCTTCAGTCCTTCTTTAGTTCACTTGTCTTCTTCGCTGTCGAAAGGTTCGTTCTATCTTAGGGTCTACAGGGAGTAAGTCAATAATCTAGTCAATACTCATAAACACTTGTAATAATCATAGAAAAATTAAGTAAAAATTTAAACAGGAAAATAAACCAACATGTAAGACTAACAAATTCACAAATAAAAATAGTCCCCGGCAACGGCGCCAAAAACTTGGAACGACGGAAAATGTGCAAGTGTACACAATCACAACAAGTAATAACGTGACAAGTAAATGTCGAGTTATCGTACCCACAGGGACTGTAAAAAGAATTATTTATGAAATTAATTGTAAAACACTTTGGCAAGGTAAAACTAATTTGGTCTTAAAAGATGGTCAAAAACTATTTAAAAACTAAGTAAATAATTAAAATAAAACAAAGGAGTTCTAATGCACGATTTCAAATAATATTTAATCAAGATAACATACTTGTGTTGGATTAATTACATTTCTTTAACTTAGAATTCTTAAACTTATGTTTATATTGCTCCGAATAAATTCACGGCAACTCGGTAATTTGCTAACTATTGTTCACACATACTTATTAAATTAATCAATCTCTTGATCATTTTTCAATGTCAATCCAAGCGGTTAATTAATCTTCACAAGCATATAAAAGATTAAGTGAGGTAACAGGGTATTTCTACCTTGAAACAGTTTAATCACAAAAATCTTGCAAGTTATGTAAGGCATATGTATCGCCGAATACAATGCTAATTTAAACTTCAGCTACCTTAGAAGAATAAACATGCACTGATTAACCATTGTGTCTATTATTATAATTTCAATACGATTTAATAATTAATTCATTAGTATTTAAGAATTATATTGCAAAAATAACTTAGGCATGATTTTACTTAACCAAGCAATTTATTGAGGCCTATAACAGCATAAACATCATTTTAACTTAACAATTAAAGCAGACGGAATATAATCAACCCAACAAAAACTTAACTTAAGCTAAATTGATTAAAATAACCATTTCAATAGCATAAATATTCATAAACATGTTCGTCAGGACAACAACAAAAATTAAAGAGATAGGGAACAAGAAGCAAATCTGATGTTTCTCTGTGCCTTGACTAGTTGTTGCGTTCTTCATTTTTCGTTGCCCTTGGCTATCAAGGTAGCTTATGAACACCTAATTGCTGCTCCAAAATTTTTGATGAGAGCCTATTTCTTAATAGAAGAAATCGGCACTTGAACAAAAAGGGAAATGGGATGGAAAAAATAGAGAGAAAAATGAGAGAATGTTATGGGATTGAGGGATGGTTTGAATGATCAGCAAGGGGTGGCTTTTATATTTGATTTTGGCTGCTAAAAATAGTAAATTCCAGCAGCCAAAGAGCCCCCTATGGCCGACCGTATACTTGGCAAAAGTTGAGACTTTCAACTTTGCTGAAAATAGCCTAGGGTAAATCTACAAAGCCACAATTAAAGGTAGGGATTGAATGCAATTTGGAAGTCTTTCAAGGGCCTTTTTGCAAGAATATTTAATCAGATAAAATGCTGACTTCGATCAGCATATGGACGGTTCTGGGCTGCCCAATTAGTGGCTGGTTCGGTTCACTCAATTTGGTCCAACCAGTGCGGTTCAAGTGGACCCTTTCTTCATAATTAATTAAAAATAATTTATTTAACCAAAATTAAATGGGGAATAAATTAAAATTAATTAAATTATGAATTAATACACATTTCTGGACCGTCTTAGGCTAGAAATTAATGCGCCTCGATACTTCAAATTGCTTCTCGGTTTGTGCTTTCAGCAGTGTCAGTTGAGCCAATTTTCGCCCTTTGCTCAAATCTGTCGAGAATAGTAAAAATTAATCAAAATTAAGTACAAAATTAACTAAAATTCACCATGTTCATTTTTTAACACAATTTAATTATTTAATAATATTTAATTACTTTTCGACAAGAATTTAACCGGATTTCCACGAATTTAAGTAATAATGGGCATGAAAAAACATATAAATTTTTTTATTTCCACCGACTAAACCATAGCTCTGATACCAACAAAATGAAACACCCCTAACCCGTATCCATCACTGGACTAAGGTTAAAGGCATTACCAGACAAATCAAAACATTTAACATTCATTTCGCAAACATCATAGCATCAAAGATCAAACATCAACATAATGTCCCTTATTTAGGTCATCAAGGCCTGAAACATACATCAAAAAAGGGTCGGGACTAAACCGAGCTCAAACAAAAATTTTCAAAAACTTAAACATTTCTAAAAGTAATACAGGTGACATGCCCGTGTGAACAGGCCGTGTGCCTCACAGTGTCTAGGCCGTGTCAAAACGGAGCATGCATACTGACTTGCTCACACGGCTACAAGACACGCCCGTGTGCCTTGGCCGTGATCATGCCTGACTTGGACCACACGGCTAGCCACATGCCCCTGTGCTTTGGCCTTGTTTGGGCCTAACTTACAATTGTAGGGTACCCCAGGGGACACACTACCGTGCATCATAGCCGTGTGTGTCACACGGCTGAGACACACGCCCATGTCTCTGCCCGTGTGGACAAAAATAGACCATTGAATAATCAATTTGCCACCCAAAAATGGGTCAACCTACAAGCAAAGAAAAAAAAAATATTTTCTCAACCTTTTCAGCCAATATCCATACCAAATCATACATAATTAATGCTAAGACATTACCAATCATTCCCTGTAATAGCCCGATTTGGGGCCTAGTCGGAACAGTGGTCTCGGGACCACAAAAATCGAAGTTAGAAAAAAATTATTTTATTATTTTTATAGGTTTTAGTATGATTTTATTAGTGCATGAAAAATTTGGTGAGCTAATTTTAATGTTTTCTAGCCCAATTTCAAAAAAGGACTAAATCGCATAAAAGGCAAAGGTTGCATTTTAGTACCCAAATGAGTTATATAGCTAAAGAACTTAAATTGAGGCCTTTTAAAGGGCAATTACACCCTTTTTGTTAGTGTTGGCCGGCCATGTGATGGGTTTTAAGAAAATAGTCAAAGTATTAGGTGGATGATGTCATGATTTGGTGATAAAATAATGCCTAAAAGCCTAACTATCATTTCTTTCTTCTCCATCTCTCTTCTCTACCGAAAATATCAACAAAAATGGAGTTTTGAAGGCTGAAAATTTTCAGCAACTAAAACCCCTCACAAACCCAAAATTACCAAATCCGAACCTAGATCAAGGAAAGGCCAAGCAAACCGACTGAACCGAATAGCCAAGTACTTTTTGTAAACCGAGGTAAGTTGTATGTAAATGATACAACTACACTATTAATACTTGTATTCATATCGCCATTGAATTGATGTTGTATGAGTTGTCAATTTATGAATTGAGAATGTCTAGTAATATTTGAGATAATAGAAATATCCCGTTGAAACATTAAAATACGAACTGGATATTTGTGCAAGGCATTGGGTGATTTGTGCGCCAGTGTAAGACATGTCTAGGACATGCTTCGGCCACATTATGAGAGCCAGTGTAAGACCATGTCTGGGACATGGCATCGGCATCTAGACGAGGGCTAGTGTATGACATGTCTGGGACATGCATCAGCCATACTGTAATAGCCAGTATAAGACATGTCTGGGACATACATCGGCCTCGACAGAGATAGCTAGTGTAAGACGTGTCTGGGACATACATTGGCTAAGAGTTATGCTAGTGTAAGACATGTCTAGGACATGCATCAGTACACGTATATGAGAGCTAGTGTAAGACCATGTTTGGGACATGGCATCGGTAATGTATCCCATGTTGAAGGTTCATAGAATATCCAGTAGTATTCCAAACATTTCAATGATGAGAGTTGTAGATCAATCTTGATAAAGAAAGAATAATCATGTTATGAGTGGTACAGGTACCTATATGGTAAGCATGAGTAACGAGCTTAATTTAGAGAATGTGACTCGAGTAGATGACAATGAGTAAGTTAGATTATGTTTACCTTTGAGCTATAAGTATGATGACTAATGGTGAGATTGTTGTTGCATATTTATTTATATGCAACTTACTAAGCTTTATGCTTACCCTCTTTCCTTTCCCACTTCTTTCAGTGTTATCAAGCTAACTTGAAGATCCCTTAAAGTCAAAGATATCGATCACACTATCGGCCACAATACCCGGTATAGTTGGATTTATATTTTTGGTGGTGGCATGTATAGGGCTAGACTAGGATGTTGTATTAAGAGAATGATTCATGTATTTTGGCTTAAGTCAAAGGCCCTTCATTTTGTAATCAAGCCTGGAATAATGGCTATTATTCATTTTGATGAATGCATATAATGTTCTTTCTATGGATGAATTAGTGCCCTTTGTGATGGGACTTATATATTGAAATGATCTTGTGTAGGTTGTGCAAAATGGGTGACAAAAGGTCTTGGGAAATAGCCTAGTTTGTCCACACGGGCGTATGTCTAGGCCGTGTGTGACACACAGTTCACACCCATGGGTGTGTGTTATGGCCATGCATCCCCTGCACTTAAATTTTTAAAGTCATTTTAGCATACGGGTAGGCCACACGGGCGTGTGCCTAGGCCGTGTCATAAAGTCAGTATGCATGCTTGTAGCACACGGACAAGAGACACGGCCGTGTGAAGGACACGGTTATAGGTCACGGGTGTGTTCGTGGGCCATGTGGTTTTGGCAGAATGCTTATGATTTCAGACACGGGTTCGGGACACGGGCGTGTCTTTGGCACACGGTCGTGTGTTCTATACCCACAAGGGCGTGTAGAGTTTTGATGCACAAAAATTTTCTAAGTTTTCATGAGGTCTCGGTTGGGTTGTAAACAACCCTGGACTTATGATTGGGCCTCGTGAGCCCATATGTGAATTAGTTGCTTGTGAAGAGAGAAGCTTTTAAATAGTTTGAAACTTCACGGCCTAGTCTTATACAGTTGGTTGAGTTTAAGTCAGGTAGCACCACCAACCCTATCCTACCGTCAGATTCGAGTGAGGGGTGTTACATTTCCATTCTCAATTCATCACTCAATTCATACCAAAACTTGTGATTTTTACCATCTCTTTTAACCAACCAAAACATACCAAATTGAACATTGGCATCACATATTATATACCATCATCAAACTATAAGTTCAAACATAAACTAGCCAAATCACATGGCTAAATATGTACATCACAAAACATAACCCCACAACTGCTAGCCTATACATGCCATACTTTAAAATATACAAGTTCAAAATACCAAAATGAGGTTTGATAGTGTGGTGACGATCTTTGATGATCCCCGAGCTTGCAGTAGCTTCGATATCTATAAAACAATGCAAACACACACAAAGTAAGCTTTCAAAAGCTTAGTAAGCTCATACCAAAAATCATCAATACATAAGTTTTTACAAATTCTCAAATCATCTATCAAATCTATATCAACACAATCCATATGTTCATACCAAATCAATGAGCTTCGCATACATAGTATAATCTACCACATAGGTAGCATACATACCTGAATCTTCCCGTACTTATTCACTTTCATTCTCACATCTTGTTCGGATATTTTAAGTTTTTTTTCCTGAATATCACCAATGCTTTAAGCATCCGCACACTTAGTGCTTTAAAGATTAGCCGAAGCTATAATATTTCCACACACTCAGTGCCATCTCAATTAACAGAAGCTATTTCGGTATCGCACACTTAGTGCCTCATATAGCCTAAGCTAAGTTAACTCGCACATTAGTGCCAAATACCATTGGTTTATTATCGAATTCATCCAACTCAATTATATATACATATATGTATAATCAAAACAGTAATATATACTTACAACATCATGTTCTATGTACGAACTTCCTCGTACTCGAAATTGTCGACTCAGATTGTCTACTTTATAACCTTCGACTTCCCTCAGTCTAAATCTAAATTCCTCTTTTCTTGATCTATATTTATTCAAAATTAACCCTTTTATTCACCAAATAATTCAAAACAATCCATAGACACATATTTGGGGCATTTTGCAAACTAGCCCTCACATTTTCACATTTTGACACTTTAGTCCATAATTCACAAGCTTAGCCAAATTTTCATAACTCTCATACAAATCCATACATTTAATTTATTTCACATTTTAGTCCCTCAAAATAACATTTTTACAATTTAACCCATAATACTCAATTTCATCAAAAAATCAAAGACAAAATATGTAAACCCAACATCAAGCTTTCACAATTCACCAACTAACATCACAAAGCTCATGAATTCATCCATGGCACATTTCCAAATCATCATCAAAATCAAAAATTGAGACATGGGTTCAATAATATACGAAGTAACGATTACAAAAACGTAGAAATTATAAAAAACCGAGCAAAACACATACCTAATTCACCAATTCAAAGTGCCAAACCCTAGGTGAGCTTTCTCTTTTCTTTTTCTTTGTATTTTCGATGGAATAGATTGTACAAATGGCTAATTTCATTGTTTTTTTATTTAAATTAACATAATAACTAAATGAAAATTTTACCCATTGTTATAAAATTATTCATTCACCTAACACATGCCCTTTTATGACTATTCAAACTTCCAATGGTCAATTAACCACATTAGGACCTCTCAATTACAAACCCAAGTCGAATAAGCACTTTAACATCTAGCACACAACTTTTACATTTTACGCGATTAGGTTCTTTTTGCAAAACAAGCACACAAACAGTTAAATTTTCACATGAGACTTTCACACCTACTAATTCACACATATTAAGCACAGAAAATAATATTTAAATATTTTTTTACTCGAAATGTGGTCCCGAAACCACTATTCTGACTAGGGTCAAAATTGGACCCTTACACCTCTACTTCAATTATACTCTTCAATTTAATCCTTTAGCATCTAAAACTCACATTATCAACTTTTGCAATTAAGTCCTAGTAGGCTAATTAAGCATGCTACGTATAAAATTTTCCATCGATACTCTAACACATGCATCTAATCACTCGGTAAATTATAAAAATTCATCAGAATAAACTTTTCTATCTCAAATTCGTGGTTTCGCAACCACTATTCCGTTTTAAGCCATATTTTGGGATTTTACATATTACCTGAATAGATAAAACAAATAAAGGTGAGTTTTCGTAAACTCAGTGTGTACATCCCCACAGTTCAGCGTGTATACAAACAGATATCAAAATATAGTCATAACTCAGGCCTAAACCCTTTTTACAGAATCGGTGGGGCATTGGCCCACTCAGAAACAAAATCAGATACAACTTAGGGCTTAGCCTATCTCAAATATAGCATGCATAATAGATCAGAATAACAAAACATGCACACCAACCCTGCACACCAACTCTGTCCAACCCAACACACCATGTGGGGATAAAATCGACCCACCCATCCCTGTACACCAAATATGGGGATAAAATTGACCCATCCAACCCTACACACCATAAAGTACCGTAATGCTACACATGTCATAAATACGCAGCTTAGCTGTCAGGTAAAAGGCTTATGAAGCCTTCAAATACTTCCTTCTCTTCATCAAACCCACCCCAATGCAATGCATCATACAATATGGCATGCTATAATGCGGATAAACAGATCATACATTTATATTCAAAATAGTATAGATATACATGCTAGGTGTAATATGGTAACACATGCATCGTAATATCATATCACAGAACAGGGGTCTAAGTATTGCTTACCGACCTTTTGGCAGGTCACAGTCGACTTGGTCAACCCGTGCAACCTTACAGAACATTTCAAAAAAACTGGGCTCACACGCCCATGTGGCCTCCCCGTGTGGGCCCACACACCCGTGTGGCTCACACGGCCCAAATTGGCCTTAGACGTGTGGATCACACAGCCTGGCCCAAATTCCCACACGTCCAGTAGTTCACCAGTGTCGACCCACGCGGCCTAATTGGCCAAGCTTGTGTCTCAAACACGGCCTCTCCAACCATCACACGGCCATGTTCGTCGCGCCCGTGACGTGCACGCACGACCTGGTTTGTCGATCACACGCTCGTGTACTACCACACGGCCTACCACACGGGTGACTACATGCCCATGTGGCATTGACAAAATCATTTTTGACTTTCGCTGATTCTCGTTCTCTACGCAGTCAGAGTACACACCTGGTATCGTTTCGAAGCTAACGCAACCACGAGCACTCTAGAACCTATTATTGAACAGTACGCCACTTAGTTAGTTATTTAAGCCAAATTACTAAAGACAACAAAATCCCTAAAGTTAACGATGACCTTACCTCTAACAAACAATGGCAGGTCCTCGTTGATTAGAGCGCCGTTTTAGCAGTCCACAGCACCTTGATTTCTCCTAAATAGAAAACAATCTCATAACAACCCAACAATCATAAAAATGAGATAAAACGCACCCCTACACTTACCGAATTCGCGCCAAATGCAGAGATAAGTACTGATGATAGAAAATGACCAAAAATAAAAAATAAAGTGAAGGAAAACAGCATCAACAAGGGGAATTTCGACTGGAAGAAAAGAACAAAAAAAAGAAAGTGTAGAAGGGGAAATTTGCAAAGGAATTTTCAGCAGAGAGAGAGAGCAGAATGTTTGGGTAACTCCCAAATCCCTTGTTTTGCTCCCACTAAAGCACATCTGTTGCAACTACTCGTTATCCCAAACCAACTCAAATACTCCCACGGCATTAGCAGCAAAAATAATTTCTCCGAACAGACTCAAACCCAAGACCTTTCTTACACCAACACTCCACTTATCCACCAGACCAGTAGGCTCATTCTTTCATATTTTAATAAACAAATGCTTATAAGTATAATAACCCAAGGGAAGGCTTTATTCAATAAAAACCAAAATTTTACTCAAGCTAAGGCTTGAACCTAAGACTTCTCAGACACTCCCAGAACACATAACCACTGAAGCAGACATGCATTTGTGTCAAATAATTACGGAAACATATTTATAAAATTTGGGGCGTTACAATCACATATATCGTACAATGCCAATATCCCTAATGTGGTCTTACATGTAATCACATATCGATGCCAACGTACTAGACGTGGTCTTACTCGCACACATATATCGAAATCACATATCGATGCCAACTATTAAACGTGGTCTTACTCGCACACATATATTGGAATCACATATCGATGCCAACGTATTAAACGTTGTCTTACTCACACACATATATCGATGTCATGTTCTTATTCGCACATCACATATCGGAATCCTATGTCATGACATATGTATCCTATCTATTCCTAAGGCTTATACTGGGCTTTCAGATGTCGTAACTCGATCGAATTGAACTCGTAAGCATTGCTCTCAAACATATATCATTTTAGCACATTCTCAAACAATTATAACAATTCAATTTAGAATTTATAATATACATATATTGAAATTTACAACATCTATTTTCCTATAAACTTACCTCGGACAACAGTAATCGGAACGGGACGACTATTCGACAACTTTGGTTTTCCCCTGATCCAAATCCGATTTCTTTAGTTCTTGATCTAAACATGTTCAAATTAAACTTACTCAAACATAATTTCATTCAATTTAGTCCAAAAACACATAAATGGGAAAATTATCATTTTACCCTTGACATTTTACACTTTACAATTTAGTCTAAATTGCACAAAATACAAAACATGCAAAATTTGCACACACCATGCTTAGGCCGAATCTTTCTTATGCTCATACAAGTCCATACATTTTATTTATTTCACCTTTTAGTCCCTCAATTTATTATTTTTGCAATTTAGCCCACATTACTCAAAATCATCAAAAATTCCAATACTAAACATATTAATCCAAAACATATCTTTCATAATTCATCATTTAACATCACAAAGCTCAATTATTCATCAATGGAATAACTCAAAATATTCATCAAAATCAAAAATTCAAGCATGGGCTTTGTACATTACACTACAATGATCTCAAAAATGTAAAAATTATCAAAAACTGAGCTAGTTACATACCTTAATCAAGCTCAACAATAGCCGAATACCCTAAGCTTATTTCATTTCTTTCTTTCTCAAGTTTTAGTCATGTAACAAAAATGAATGCATGATACCTTTTATTATATGTTTTATTATAATAACATATTTAACATTTTACAAATTTAACCTTTATAATAAAATATAAAACCATTATAATTCAAGGTAATAACTGTAACATCCCGAAATAGGGCCTAAACGAAATAGTGGTTGTGAAACCACGAATCTGAGGTCAAAAAAATTTTGTGAAGAAATTTTATGTATAAGTTCCCAATTTGATAATTAGGACTAAATTGTAAAATTAGAAAAATGTGTGTTCTAGATAATAAAAGGGATTTATTTGAAATGGGTTCCTAAAGTGGAGGTCCTTATTTAGTAATTAGACCATTATATTTAAGTTTGGACAAAAATGGGCAAGAATAGGACAAATGTGAAAGAAAAGCCTTTAAGGGCATTTTGGTCATTTAGTAATTAAAAGAATTAAAAAGGGAAAATAAAGCCAAAATTGGTCCATCTTCTTCATGGAGGCCGAATATAGCTTGGTGGAAGCCATGGTTAGGGTTTCCAAACTTTCCAAGGTCAATAGTAAGTCTGTTCTAGCCTCGTTTTTAATGTTCTTTACGTTTTTGGAGTCCCGATAACTTGGTTTAGCTTATTCTAGCAATAATTCATGCTACGGTTCATATTTGGAAAAATACCCATAGGTTTAAGTGTTTATTTTGATGTTTTATGGTAGAATATGAAGATTGAAATTATGTTAAACAACTTTTGCTAAGCGATTTTAAGTGAAAACGAGTAAAAATACATAATCTGTAAAAATACCTAATGTTCATAAGTACATGATAGAGTGGGAATTTGATGTTTCCATAGAAGGGAAAAATGTTCAGCGTACCACAAAACATAATAAAAATGGATAAATTTTAATTTCCAAGCCTAGGGGCAAAATCATAATTTTGTAAAGGTTTAGGGGCAAAATTGTAATTTTTCCAAAGTTTGAGTTAGGGAATTTTTTGAATAGTACATTAATTAAATAAGTGAAATATGATGTTTTAGATCTCGAAAAGTGGGATTTGGACCTAGAACGAGAGAAAAACTGAAAATCGAGAAAGTTGGTAAAATGGTTGTTTAGGTATCGAGGTAAGTTCATATGTTTAATAAGCATTTAATTATGCATATTTGAATGATAAATTGACATTTTGGCCATAAATAATGATTAATGTTCAATAATAATTTGATATTGGAAAGAGAACTTGTATAATTTTTATGTAAGACCATATTTTGTATTATGGCTTTGTATGAAAACAAGAAAGTATTGACTAGCATAATTTGATGAGAATAAGTTAAGTTAAAGATATGATAAGATTGAGAATGTAAATATGTAAGTTGAGTAGCATTTTATTATTACACAATTAGTGTTGTTATTATTGAGTTATGCGACTAACCTTAAGAATTTGAGCAATTATGTTTCAGCTATGACTTGATAAGGCATTAATATCTCAAAGTCCATGGTTGTACCATGGCAATTAAGGAAGAATTGACAGAAAAGTCCATGTTCATAACATGACATTTAAGGAGGAATTGACGGTTAAGGATACCATGTAAGACCATGTTAAGACATGGCATTTGGTAAGACAAGGATACCATGTAAGACCATGTTTGGAACATGGCATTTGGTAAGACAAGGATACCATGTAAGATAATGTTTGAAACATGACATTTGGTAAGATAAGGATATCATGTAAGACCATGTCAAGGCATGGCATTGATAAGTTCTATAAGGGAAGGAAATCATGTAAGACCATGTCAAGACATGGCATTGATGAGTTACTATAAGGCAAAGGTCCCATGTAATACCATGCCAAGGCATGGCATTGGTGAGTTCATAAGGCAAAGATACCATGTAAGACCATGTGAAGATATGGCAATGGTAAGTTCAAAAGGAAAAGGTTCTTGAGTAATCCAAAGAGTAAGTCAAAGAAACGACAAGGTGAGAACATGAAGAAAGAGTACAAGTATCCATTTAAGGCTTATTTAATATTGAGATTGTAAGTAATTGAGATTATCAAGTATTAAGTAAGAAATGAGTTTTCAGTTATGCTTGTGACACTTTATGACATGATCGGCAAGATGCCTATATTATGAAAGAGTACTCATGTGTTAAGTGAGATGTTGCAAGTATGTAAGCAAGCTATTAAGTAAGGTGCCTTTTGTATTCTAAGCCTTTGGTAAGGTTACCGATGAGTAAGATGGGAAGGTAAGAACTAAACATTATTTAAGCAAATTATGACAGCATAGTAGTAAGCTAAATTGGTTGTTAATGCTTATTATTTTACATGTGAACTTACTAAGCTTTATAAGCTTACTTCTTTCAGTTTCTTATGTTTTAGAGTACTTAAAAGCAATCTCGGGTTGGAGGTCGTCAGAGATCACTTCACACTATCGACTATCAAGTTACCAAATGGGTATCTTACTTTACAAACGTTCTAGTTTATGGCATGTATAAGGACTTAGCCATTTTGTGTGTATGTCCTTATGATATGGCTAAAGAATGGTATGTAAATATTTGATAATGGTTAGCTATTGAAATGGCTAATGAAGAACATGTTTCGGTGTTATGTATGTCTATATGGTAGTTAATACAAAGAAATCATGAAAAAGTGAAAGTAGCATTAAAACAGTATTGAACAACAGCAGTGACGTGAACTTGAAAAATTACAAAGAATAGTAGAAATAGAAGTGATGAATGAGATATAGATTTAAAGATTATTGAGTCTATTTTCATATAAAAAAAACAAAGTAAGCAAAAGAAGTGTATATTAACAGATATTTTAATTTTAGTGAGATAGGGTCAAAGCGATTTTTGAATCCCCTGTTCTGATTTTATTAATTCACTAAAAATTTTACAAAAAGAATTAGGAGTTATAGTTTATATTTCTATATTCCTTAGTGAATATACTTTCAAGAGAAACAAATGGAAAGGTTATTTGAATTATGTACAGGGAGAAAATTGATTCGTAGTGGGGAGAGGTCAGAGTAGTTGAATAGTGCAACAGGGAAAACTTTAACTAATAAACTGTACTAATTGGCTAGATAAAAAATTCTGGAAAAAATTAGTAAGAAGATATATGATTATAGTTTCATAGAAAATTCACGAATTTAAATTTTGAGTTTTGTGACTTGAGTTATGATTTATTTAGTGACTATGACACAGGTGGGTAGTTTTATAAGGAATAATGAAATAAAATGTTTTGATTTGTCTAAGTATTCGGAAAATTTTTAATGTTTCCGGTTTGGTCCTGAACTATTTCAATTGCCTGTTTTAGGATCTCGAGAGGCCTTTTTAGGGATATATTGAATGAATGTAAATCAATTAATTTTAAAAGCAAATTTTATGCCCCGAATTAGTAAGTTAAATCAGGTAACGCCTCGTGCTCGACTCCGACTACTGTCTCGGGTAAGGGATGTTACATTTATTGGTATCAGAGCAAGGGTTTAATCTTTTCTCGGGATATTCAGTATGAGTAAGAGTGTAGCTATACATGTAACACCCCGTACCCGAGACCGTTTCTGGAATCGAACACGAGTGTTAACGGACTTAATTCATAACTTAAACACCTCATACAATTCATTTTAAAATTTTCCAGACAAGCTGGCTAATTGCATCACAGTCGCTTTAAAAATCATAACTCGAGTTCCAAAACTCGAAATCCAATTCCGTAAATTTTTCCTGAAACTAGACTCATACATCTATCTACTAATTTTTTCCTAGAATTTTTGGTCAGGCCAATTAGTACAGTTTATTAGTTAAATTCTACCCTATTTTAGGGTTTGACTACTCTGACCTCTATGTATTTCGAATCAGATATCTCCCTGTATAAAGCTTCAATGACTATTCTGTTTGTCTCTAATAAAACTAGACTCAACAATGAATCTGTAAATATAAATCCTGACTTTTAATTATATTTTTAAAATTTATAGTGAATTTCCAAAGTCATAACAGGGGATCCAGAAATCGCTCTGGCCCTGTTTCACAAAAGTTTAAACATCTCATAAAATATAGCTCATATACCTGTTTTGTTTCTTCCATATGAAAATAGGCTCATCAAGCTTCGATTCCATAACTTATTCATTATTTAATTCCATTTCTACTATTTTTAGCGATTTTTCAAATTCATGTCACTACTGCTATCTGAATCTATTTTGTGATAAATTTTACCTATTTCATGGTTTCCATGGATTAGCTAGCAATTTGACATACATAGCACCAAATATGATCATCATTAGCCATTCCAATAGCTAATCATTACCAAGCATTTCCATACCTCTCAATAACCATATCATAAGACCATATATACAAAATGATTATAATGCTATACTCAAAATTTATATGCCATTTTCGCATGGCTATACGAATATATATACATTACCAAAAGATACTTAATTAACAACAAAGGTCGGTCCTATACATGCCATTATCAAAGTTCAACTAAAAGAGTACCAAAAAGGGGCTTAGATAGTGTGGATGACTTCGACTTTAACACTTCCGAGTCCGATAGCTGACGAACAAAATCTATAATACAGAGAATTTAAGCAACAGAGTAAGCGTTTCGATTCTTAGTAAGCTTATAAGTAAGGAAATCATTTGAAACAAAAACATAAAAGAAATAGCATTCATAAGGATAAATAATTGTCTATGCACAAGATCACATATTCATTTTAATTTACGCTTCTATCAATATGTTTACACATTCAAAGTCAAACTTAACTAAATTTCATTTGAATCAATTTCATGTAGCTCGAGTGAGCTATAGACTTCATATAACCCTAAGGAATGGCTGGGAGAGCTTTATTCGATTACATAATCACAACTTATATTGTACCACATTTTTCCAATGTATATACGATCCATACCTGGTCATATTAGGGATTATGAGTACATTAACCGAAATTATTACGACAAAATTGCGCCTTTCCAAAAATAATTACTTTTGGAATTTGGCTCGGATGTAACAACCAGCACGAATGCCTTCGGGACTTAACCCGGTTATAATAACCCACACGAATACCTTCGGGACTTAACCCCGTTATAATAACCCGCACGAATGCCTTCGGGACTTAACCCGGTTATAATAACTAGCACAATTGCCTTCGGATCTTAGTCCGGATATAGTAACTAGCACAAATGCCTTCGGATCTTAGTCCAGATATCATCCGAATAATCATGCACATATATCAATATATCATAACACATCTGTATTTCATTTCATTACTAGAACTCAAGCACAAGACACTTATCAACCATTCCCATTTCGGCTCAATAGCCACATACAAAGAGCATGATTTCGATTTGCTTTATTGTGACAGCCCAAAATTGACCCTAGTCGGGAAGTGGTTTCGGGACCACAAAACCGAGTCATAAAAATAATTGATTTCCATATTCTATGCTTATTATGTGTGTACATGAGTATGTGGAAGTTTCATTCTCCAATTTTGCCAATTGCATGAGAAATTATTAAATAGGGATTGATATGAGACATGGTGAAAATATGATAGGCTAATTTAAAATGGTCTATTAATGCATGTTGTGAAAATGATGGGTTTGCATGTCAAATTACCCAAAATTTGAGCTAGTGGTTGGCCATGCTATGGGTGGAAACATGTTGGGAACATGTTGGCCTAGTGAGGTATGTAGGAAAAAATAAAATAAGGGGCATGGGCATAAAATAATGAAAAGGAGTATGATGAATACAAAAAAAAATGTGTGTAGTTGTTTCCCCCCCCCCATTGCCGTGAGCTAAAGAAAAGAAAGGAGAAAATTTTTGTTCATCCTTTCTCATCTTCATTTAGCCGAAACTAGAAAGAAAAAAACAAAGAAAAAAAAATGCTCATCCTTTGGTTCATCCTTGGCCAAAAATTTTAAGGAGGAAGGAAGAAGAAAGGTTGAAGAGGTTCGGCCATGCATGTAGCTAGGCTAAGGTATGTTTGATGATGTTCCATGAGATGCATGCATGTTTTAGTTGTTAGCTTGAGTTCTACCTAGCCCATGGTCTAAATCTTGCTATGTGATGGAAATGACACTCGGCCATGGATGCATCATTCTTGGTTGATGTTTGATGTTGTGGTGATGAGGCATGAGGATGAGTTAAGATTCGGCCTAGGTGGAGTTTGTGTTAATGCCATTGCATGCTAAATATGAAGCTTGTTAATGATGCATGTGATGGTGGCTTGATGATTCTTGAACCTCCTTTTTAGCATTTTTGAGTGAGCACATATGTGCATTGGTTGCTAAATGGAGAAGAATCGGCTAGCAAGTTGTGTGCTAAGGCCGAATATAACTTTTGCATGTTAATGAGCAATGCATGTGTTAAATTGATGGAAAGGGAGAGGATGCTTTACTAGTGTGTATATGTGTGTATTAGCCAAGTTTTGAACTTGAAACAAAAGGGTGTTTAGTCAATACAAGTGACCATACTTGTAGAATGTATTAAGTCTTGAAATCGGCCCCAAAATAGACATGCATATTCGGCCAAGGGGGAAAAATTAGCTAAAATGTTGAGTTTGATTCATGATTCCGTACATATGTGACTTTAATGTCTAATGTATAAATATGGGCTAAGTGCCTTGTGTTCCTCTTTTCGATGCTCAAATGATTAAATCAATTTATTTGTTTAATTAAGCTCAAGAGCAAAGGGGAACTAAATCCGATAAAGGGAAGGAAAAAGTGGTCGAATAGCTATCGGAATCGTTCGACAACACCCGAGGTAAGTTCTTGAGTAAGAGAGCTTAAATTATGATGTGATTAGATCATGTTTTAAGCAAATTAAAATCATGCTCTTTGTGTGGCTATTGAGCCGAATTTGCAAGAATGATAAATGTCTTGTGTTTGAGTTTTGCTAACGAAAATGAAATACGAATGGGCCATGATTTATTGTTAAATGTGCATGGTTATTTGAATGATGTCCGGGCTAAGTCCCGAAGGCTTGTGCTAAGTGACAATATCCGGACTAAGATCCGAAGGCATTTGTGCGAGATACTAATTCCGGGCTAAGCCCGAAGGCATTTGTGCGAGATACTAATTCCGGGCTAAGCCCGAAGGCATTTGTGCGAGTTACTAAATCTGGGTTAAGTCCCGAAGGCATTTGTGCGAATTACTATAACCGGGCTATGTCCCGAAGGCATTTGAACGAGGAGCTATATCCGGTTAAATTCCGAAGGTACGTGATTTGGGAATGAATGAACTTGCTGTAAAATTCCAGTTAATACTCTCGAAACATCCCAACATTGAGGTATGTTTCGTATGTGCTTGAATTTAGTTGAGCCCTTACAAATAAGTATTCGCTCAGTTGATAAACGAGCTACCGGCCTTTGGCTGAGTTGATCTTTTGTGTATGTACATAAGGGTTGATAATGTGAAGCAAGTACGATATCGTAAATTTGTGCATATGAAATTATCCGTTTAGCTATATGAATGCTATACTTTTGTTGTGCTGGAATTC
The DNA here is from genome assembly GCF_007990345.1 of Gossypium hirsutum. Classification (NCBI taxonomy): domain Eukaryota; kingdom Viridiplantae; phylum Streptophyta; class Magnoliopsida; order Malvales; family Malvaceae; genus Gossypium; species Gossypium hirsutum. The sequence goes on from NC_053428.1 coordinate 72,221,927, forward strand.
CTTGCTCAAAACTTACTAAGCATAAATTGCTTACTCCGTTTCATTGCTCCTCTGTTTTATAGAATTGGTTCTCCAGCTATCGGACTCGGGATCTTGAAGTCAAAGTCGCCCACACTATCAAAGCCCCCCCTTTTGGTACAATTTTGGTTGAACTTCGAAATGGCATGTATAGGACTACCCGTTTGTTGTGGGTCGTGGACCCTTTGGACTTGTATAAATTTTGGATAGCCATGCGAAAATGGCTTATATGTGTTTGAGTATAATGTTATAATCATTTGGTGTGGATATGCTTGACAAGGATTGGCCACGGGGATGGTTAATCACTTTCATAAATTGTGCTATTTATGCAAAAAGGGCTAGTTGAATCATGGAAACCATGAAATAGGTAAAGTCTACCTTAAAGGCAGATGCTGACAGCAGTGATGTAGATTTGGAAAATCACTAAAAATAGTAGGAATGGAATTAAATAGTGAATAAATTATTTAAACAAACCTTGATGAATCTACTTTCATAGGAAAGTAACGAAACAATCATACGAACAGTATGTTAAGAGATATTCAGGTTCTCGTGAGACAAGGCCAGAACGGTTTCTGGATTCCCTGTTCCGACTTTGGAAATTCATTATAAATTAACCAGAGATAATTAGGAGTCATACCATATATGTATAGATTCCTCTCTGAGTCTAGTTTCTATAGAAACAAACGGTATCAGTATTGGATCCCTGTACAAGGAGATATCCAAGTCGTAATGCACAAAGGTCAGGGTAGTCGATCCCTGTAACATGAGAGACTTTGACTAATAAACTGTACTAATTGGCCTGACCAAAAATTCTAGAAAAAACTATGTAGATGGGCATATGAGTCTAGTTTCAGCGAAAAATCACGAAACTGATTTTCGAGTTGTGAAACTCAAGATATGATTTTTAAAGCGACTAGTACGCAGATTGGCAGTGTCTGGGAAATATTTTTTATAAGGGGTTTAAAGTTTGTTAACACCTCGTGTTCGACTCCGGTGTCGGTCTCGGGTTCGGGGTGTTACATTTATAACATGATCTCTATACACATTCGGCTACCAGTCATAAGTATAAACTAATTACCTCGATACATAATTCAAGTAGAATCATTATATCACCGTTTATTTGTTATGCTTATATGTCGTGATTTAATCAAATCATAAACTAAGTTCCATTACTCAAAGACTTACCTCGGATGTTGTCGAACGATTTCAACGGCTATTCGATCACTTTTTCCTTTCCCCTATCCAACTTTGATCTTCTAAGCTCTTGAGCTAAATCAAACAATTTACTTCCCAAATCAAACATAGTCATACGGCATCCATATACATTTTAGAACCAATTCACTTGAATTAATTGCCCACTTAAGTCTCTCATCATTTCATTTTCAAATTTGTATATTTGGTAAGTCACATTAAACAATTATACATATAGCTTTAATACATTTTATACCAGCCGAAATGTACCATCAAGATATACTTTACTCAAATAATTTACCTTGGCCGAACATGTACAATGTTTTGTAGCTTAATAATTATAATATACATCATGTATTTATAATATTTATGCGGCCAATTATCCATGGTCATACACACACAATCAAAAATAAATACCAAAATTTTCATATCCTTTATGCCCTAAGCCGAATACACTTGTCATGTTCACCTACATTTTTCTACAATTTCTTCTTAATCAAACGCATATTTGGCTAGAACCATGGAAATTTTTTAGCAATTTTTTTAATTTAACACATAATCTATTATAACACATTTAAGCATTCTTTTCATTTTATTAACTCAAACCACATACATTACTCAAGTACAACATTTTCATATTCGGCATTAGCATCAAACATAATAGCCAATTCTTCCCATTTTGAATCTATGCATCTATTTGATCATAGTTTGTTCAAGCACTCATACAACAAGATTCATCCAATTTAACAAGAAACAAAAACCTTATTTCTCCATAGCTACTATGGCCGAAAGTTCTAGGCATCTCAATACCGAAATTTCTAACATGGGTTACCTAAAGAACTTGGTGATTCGTTCAAATTTATCTAACATTTCAAAAATTTACATGAATTTCATACCTCAATGAAGACTTAAATGACCGAATGGCTCCTTTCTCCCCAACTCTTCTTCTCTTTCGGTTTTTTTGGAAAGAAATAAGGTGAACACTTTGTTGTTTTCACCCACCTACTATTTTATTTCTTTATTTTATTACATTCATTCATGATAATATGGCATTTAACTAAATAAAGCTTATAAAAATTATCATATTTTATAATATAATAGTAACATGGCCGGCCACTAACTAGAAATGGGTAAATTAACATGCAAAACCATTCCTTTAAACACATGCATTATTAAACCATTAAAAATTAATCAATCACATTTCAAAAGTATCACATATAAGTTCTATTGAATAAATTCACATGCAAATGACCAAATCAAAGCTTGAAACTTTCACACTTGTATTTACTCACTTCATAAACATGAAATATAACTTATAATTATTTTTTATAGCTCGATTTTGTGGTCCCGAAACCACTTTCCGACTAGGGTCAAATTAGGGCTGTCACAACTCTCCCCCATTTAAAGAATTTTCGTCCCCGAAAATCTTACCAGTGAATAAATTCGGGTATCGATCTTTCATAGAGTTCTCAGTTTCCCAGGTAGCTTCTTCGACCCCGTGTTTGAGCCATAACACCTTTACTAAAGGAACCTTTTTCTTTCGCAACTCTTTCACCTCACGAGCGAGGATACGAATCGGTTCTTCTTCATAACTCAAGTCAGATTGAATTTCAACCTCTGATGGACTAATTATGTGCGAAGGATCAGATCTATAACGTCGAAGCATCGAGACATGAAAAACATTGTGAATCTTTTCAAGTTCAGGGGGTAAAATCAATTTGTAAGCGACTGGCCCAATTCTATCGGATATCTCATACGGCCCGATAAACCTCGGACTCAATTTGCCTTTACGGCCAAATCTGAGCATTTTTTTCCAAGGTGAAACTTTAAGAAACACTTTATCTCCGACCTAGTATTCAATGTCTTTTCGTTTCAAATCCGCGTACGACTTCTGACGATCTGCAGCTACTTTCAGACTTTCCCTGATTACTTTTACTTTATGCTCAGCATCTTTAATCAAATCAACCTCGAAGATTTTACTTTCCCTAAGCTCGGTCCAAAACAACGGTGTACGGCATTTACGACCATACAAAGCCTCGTAAGGTGCCATCTTAATACTTGATTGAAAACTATTGTTGTAAGCGAATTCAATCAAAGGTAAATACCGTTCCCATGAACCACTAAACTCAAGAATGCAACATCTCAACATATCCTCGAGTATCTGAATTGTCCGCTCAGATTGACCATTAGTCTGGGGGTGAAAAGCGGTGCTAAAATGCAACTTGGTACCCAAAGCTTCTTGCAATTTCTTCCAAAATCGCGATGTGAATCTCGGATCTCTATCAGACACAATAGAAGTAGGTACTCCATGTAACCTTACAATCTGAGATACATATATTTCAGCTAGTTTGTTAAGGGAATAATCCGTACGTACAGGAATAAAATGAGCCGACTTTGTCAGTCTATCAACAACAACCCAGATCGCATCTTTCTTGCTTGATGACAATGGCAACCCAGATACAAAATCCATCGTGACTCGATCCCACTTTCATTCTGGTATCATGATCGGCTGAAGTAATCCTGAAGGCACTTGATGTTCCGCTTTCACTTGTTGACATATCAAACACTTCGAAACAAAGTCAGAAATGTCTCATTTCATACCATGCCACCAAAACTGACGTCTCAGGTCGTTGTACATTTTCGTCCTCCCCGGGTGAATTGACATACGGCTACAATGTACTTCGTTCAGAATCATCGAAATAAGTTCTGAATTTCTTGGAACACACAATCGACTTCTGAACCTCAAACAATCGTCATCATCTATTTGAAACTCTGACTCCATATTTGAAATACATTCAGCCCGTTTTGCAACCAATTCATCATCAATTTTTTGAGCTTCACGAATTTGATGAATCAATAATGGTTTGGCCTCTAATTCTGCTACTAACACATTATCGGATAGAACAGACAAGTGTACATTCATCACTCGTAAAGCAAAAAGTGATTTACTACTTAAAGCATCCGTAACCACATTAGCCTTTCCCGGGTGATAGTCAATGACAAGCTCATAATCTTTTAACAACTCAAGCCAACGTCTTTGTCGTAGATTCAAATCTCTTTGAGTCATCAAATATTTGAGACTTTTGTGATCCGAAAATACATGGCACTTCTCACCAAATAAGTAATGTCACCATATTTTCAAAGCGAATACGATGGCAGCTAATTCGAGATCATGGGTTGGATAATTTTTCTCATATGGCTTCAATTGCCTCGACGCATAAGCTACAACTCGACCTTCTTGCATCAATACACAACCCAACCCAAGTAAGGATGCATCACTGTAAATGACAAACTCTTTGCCTGATTCGGGCTGCACGAGTACTGGAGCTTCAGTCAAATAAGTTTTTAGTTGATCGAAACTTTCCTGACATTTTTCTGTCCATTCAAACTTAACATCTTTCTGAAGTAGTTTCGTCATTGGTGTGGCTATCATCGAGAAACCCTTTACAAACCGTCTGTAGTAATCGGCAAGTCCCAAAAAGCTCCGAACCTCAGTAATATTTCTCGGAGGCTTCCAGTTAAGTATGGCTGATATTTTGCTCGGATCAACTCGAATACTCGATGCAGATACCACATGACCCAAAAAGCTAACTTCTCTCAACCAGAACTCACATTTACTGAACTTAACATATAACTGCTTATCTCGTAAAATCTACAACACTAATCTCAGGTGCTCAGCATGTTCGGTTTCATCTCTCGAATAGACCAAAATGTCATCAATAAACACAACTAGAAACTGATCCAAATACTGTCTGAAGATCCGATTCATCAAATCCATAAATACCGCAGGGGCATTAGTGAGTCCAAACGGCATCACTAAGAACTCATAGTGACCGTATCTCGTTCTAAAATCAATTTTGGGTATATCTGAATTCGAACTCGCAACTGATAATAACCCGATCTCAAATCTATCTTTGAAAACACTGAGGCTCCCTTTAGTTGATCAAACAAATCATCAATACGCGGTAACGGATATTTATTCTTTATTGTCACTTTATTCAGCTGACGATAGTCGATGCACAACCTCATGGTTCCGTCCTTCTTTTTCACAAACAATAGTGGTGCACCCCAAGGTAAGAAACTCGGTCGAGCGAAACCTCTATCCATCAACTCTTGCAACTAAGCTTTCAATTCCTTTAATTCCGTTGGTGCCATACGATACAGAGCTATCGAAATCAGTGTAGTCCCAGGTACAAGTTTGATGCCAAACTCTACCTCCCGAACAGGTGGTAACCCTGGTAATTCTTCGGGAAAAACATCCGGATATTCACAAACCACTGGTACCGATTCAAGTTTCTTTTCTGATTCTTTATTATCAAATACGTATGCAAGATACGCTTCACACCCCTTTCTCACATATTTTTGAGCTAACATCGAGGATATTATTGTTGGCAATCCATTCAAAACAGTAGACTCAACTCGGATTATCTCATTATTTGCACACCTCAAATCAATAGTCTTGCTTTTGCAATTCACAACTGCATCATGTACGGTCAACCAATCCAAACCGAGAATAACATCAAATTCATCAAACGGTAAAAGCATCAAGTCAGCCAGAAAATAGGAGCCTCGGATTATTAAGGGGCATTTCTTACACACCTTGTCGACAAGCACATAACGACCCAAGGGATTCGACACTCTAATAACAAACTCAGTAGACTCAATAGGTAAAGTCTTACTAGATGCTAAAGTCTCACATACATAAGAATGAGTAGATCCAGGGTCAATCAAAGCAATCACATTAGTATCAAAGAGAGTGAAAGTACCGGTAATAACATCAGGCGCAGAAGCATCCTCGCGTGCACGTATAGCATAAGCTCTAGTAGGAGCACGAGCCTCAGATCTGGTGATAACATCTTTAGACCCTCTCTGACCGCTGCTCGCGTTCCTCGTATTTCTAGGTGGCCTACCTCGTGCTGTAGTAGCACCCAGTTTCCCACTCTGATTTACATTCTGTTCAGACAGTTTCGAACAATCTTTGATAAAGTGGTCGGCTGATCCGCACTTATAACAGGAGCGGTCATGGAATCTACAACTCCCCGAATGCCATTTACCGCAATACTGGCACTTTGTCCTGTCCCGACAATCATTTCCAACACTAGCAACCAAAGTGACTCGCGTACTCACAGGGGGTCGATCACGATCTTGTTTGGAAAAGCCCGAAGTGTCTTTAGATCGGCCTGGATCATTTCTAAATTTCTTTGATGGTTGTTGAAAGGGCTTTCCCGAAGATCTCTTACGAAACTCTCTTGCTTCCACTTCAGCTTTTCTTTTCTCCTTACTGAGCTCTTCGGCTTTGCAAGCTCGCTCGACAAGTACTACAAATTCTCTAATTTCAAGAATGCCAACATACAGTTTTATATCTTCGTTCAACCCGTCCTCGAAGTGTTTACACATTATAGCCTCGGACGAAACACATTCCCGAGCATATCTACTAAGTCTGGCAAACTTTCACTCATAATCAGTAACTGTCATAGAACCCTGCTTAAGCTCAAGAAATTCTTTTCGTTTCTGATCGATGAATCTTTGACTGATATATTTCTTGCGAAACTCGGTTTGAAAGAATTCCCAAGTAACCCGTTCTCTCGGCACGACGGAAACCAAAGTATTCCACCAATAGTAGGCAGAATCACGTAACAGAGATATAGCACATTTTAAACATTCATCAGGTGTGCACGATAATTCATCGAACACACGAACGATATTATCAAGCCAAAACTCAGCCTGCTCAGCATCATCACTGTCAGTAGCCTTGAACTCAGTAGCCCCATGCTTCTGAATCCTATCAACCGGGGCCATGTTCAACCTCAACGGGTCAACTACAAGAGATATTACAGGTGCAGGGTTTGTATTATTCGGGGGTGAGGGTTGTGCAACAGCCGGATTAGTTCGAACATATTGGGTAAACCAGTCGTTCATCATAGCATAGAAGGCTTGTTTTGCCTCATCATTTTGATTACTTGCATTAAATTGAGAGTCAATCGGTGCTGTCCCGTGCGCGGGAGCAGGCGCTACACTCTTAATATCGTCAGCTACTGCTCGATCAGGATCAGAATCCATTTCTATACGAAAACACATTTTTATCTGTCAGAAATCACCACACTATCATATTAACACATAATGGCATGTATAGCTAGACCCATACTTATTACGGTAGTCCTACAATCGACTAAACCGTAGCTCTGATACCAATAAAATGTAACACCCCGTACCCGAGACCGTTGCCGGAATCAAACACGAGGTGTTAACAGACTTAATTCATTACTTAAACAGCTCATACAATTCATTTTAAAATTTTCCAGATAAGCTGGCTAACTGCATCACAGTCGCTTTAAAAATCATAACTCGAGTTCCAAAACTCGAAATCCAATTCCGTAAATTTTTCCTAAAACTAGACTCATACATCTATCTACTAACGTTTTCCTAGAATTTTTGGTCAGGCCAATTAGTACAGTTTATTAGTTAAAGTCTCCCCCATTTCAGGGTTCGACTACTCTAACCTCTGTGTATTACGAATCAGATATCTCCCTGTATAAAGCTTCAATGACTATTCCGTTTGTCTCTAATAAAACTAGACTCAACAATGAATCTGTACATATAAATTATGACTTTTAATTATATTTGTAAAATTTATGGTGAATTTCCAAATTCATAACAGGGGATCCAGAAATCGCTCTGGCCCTGTTTCACAAAAGTTTAAACATCTCATAAAATATAGCTCATATACCTGTTTTGTTTCTTCCATATGAAAATAGACTCATCAAGCTTCGATTCCATAACTTATTCATTATTTAATTCCATTTCTACTATTTTTAGCGATTTTTCAAATTCATGTCACTACTGCTGTCTGAATCTATTTTGTGATAAATTTTACCTATTTCATGGTTTCCATGGATTAACTAGCAATTTGACATACATAGCACCAAATATGATCATCATTAGCCATTCCAATAGCTAATCATTACCAAGCATTTCCATACCTCTCAATAACCATGTCATAAGACCATATATACAAAATGATTATAATGCTATACTCAAAATATATATGCCATTTTCGCATGGCTATACGAATATATATACATTACCAAAAGATACTTAATTAACAACAAAGGTCGGTCCTATACATGCCATTATCAAAGTTCAACTAAAAGAGTACCAAAAAGGGGCTTAGATAATGTGGATGACTTCGACTTTAACACTTCCGAGTCCGATAGCTGACGAACAAAATCTATAATATAAAGAATTTAAGCAACAAAGTAAGCGTTTCGATGCTTAGTAAGCTTATAAGTAAGGAAATCATTTGAAACAAAAACATAAAAGAAATAACATTCATAAGGATAAATAATTGTCTATGCACAGGATCACATATTCATTTTAATTTACACTTCTATCAATATGTTTACGCATTCGAAGTCAAACTTAACTAAATTTCATTTCAATCAATTTCATGTAACTCGGGTGAGCTATAGACTTCATATAACCCTAAGGAATGACCGGGAGAGCATTATTCGATTACATAATCACAACTTATACTGCACCACATTTTTCCAATGTATATACGATCCATACCTGGTCATATTAGGTATTATGAGTACATTAACTGGAATTATGACGGTAGAATTGCGCCTTTCCAAACATAATTACTTTCGAAATTTGGCTCGGATGTAACAACCAGCACGAATGCCTTCGGGACTTAACTCGGTTATAATAACCCGCACGAATACCTTCGGGACTTAACCCGGTTATAATAACCCGCACGAATGCCTTCGGGACTTAACCAGGTTATAATAACTAGCACAATTGCCTTCAGATCTTAGTCCGGATATAGTAACTAGCACAAATGCCTTCGGATCTTAGTCCAGATATCATCCGAATAATCATGCACATATATCAATATATCATAACACATCTGTATTTCATTTTCATTACTAGAACTCAAGCACAAGACACTTATCAACCATTCCCATTTTCGGCTCAATAGCCACATACAAAGAGCATGATTTCGATTTGCTTTATAACATGATCTCTATACACATTCGGCTACGAGTCATAAGTATAAACTAATTACCTCGATACATAATTCAAGTAGAATCATTATATCACCGTTTATTTGTTATGCTTATATGTCGTGATTTAATCAAATCATAAACTAAGTTCCATTACTCAAAGACTTACCTCGGATGTTGTCGAACGATTTCAACGGCTATTCGATCACTTTTTCCTTTCCCCTATCCAACTTTGATCCTCTAAGCTCTTGAGCTAAATCAAACAATTTACTTCCCAAATCAAACATAGTTATACGGCATCCATATACATTTTAGAACCAATTCACTTGAATTAATTGCCCACTTAAGTCTCTCATCATTTCATTTTCAAATTTGTATATTTGGTAAGTCACATTAAACAATTATACATATAGCTTTAATACATTTTATACTAGCCAAAATGTACCATCAAGATATACTTTACTCAAATAATTTACCTTGGCCGAACATGTACAATGTTTTGTAGCTTAATAATTATAATATACATAATGTATTTATAATATTTATGCGGCCAATTATCCATGGTCATACACACACACAATCAAAAATAAATACCAAAATTTTCATATCCTTTATGCCCTAAGCCGAATACACTTGTCATGTTCACCTACAAATTTCTACAATTTCTTCTTAATCAAACGCATATTTGGCTAGAACCATGGAAATTTTTTAGCAATTTTTTTAATTTAACACCTAACTGATTATAACACATTTAAGCATTCTTTTCATTTTATTAACTCAAACCACATACATTACTCAAGTACAACATTTTCATATTCGGCATTAGCATCAAACATAATAGCCAATTCTTCCCAATTTGAATCTATGCATCTATTTGATCATAGTTTGTTCAAGCACTCATACAACAAGATTCATCCAATTTAACAAGAAACAAAAACCTTATTTCTCCATAGCTACTATGGCCGAAAGTTCTAGGCATCTCAATACCGAAATTTCTAACATGGGTTACGTAAAGAACTTGGTGATTAGTTCAAATTTATCTAACATTTCAAAAATTTACATGAATTTCATACCTCAATGAAGACCTAAATGACCGAATGGCTCCTTTCTCCCCAACTCTTCTTCTCTTTCGGTTTTTTTGGAAAGAAACAAGGTGAATACTTTGTTGTTTTCACCCACCTACTATTTTATTTCTTTATTTTATTACATTCATTCATGATAATATGGCATTTAACTAAATAAAGCTATAAAAATTATCATGTTTTATAATATAATAGTAACATGGCCGGCCACTAACTAGAAATGGGTAAATTAACATGCAAAACCATTCCTTTAAACACATGCATTATTAAACCATTAAAAATTAACCAATCACATTTCAAAAGTATCACATATAAGTCCTATTGAATAAATTCACATGCAAATGACCAAATCAAAGCTTGAAACTTTCACACTTGTATTTACTCACTTCATAAACATGAAATATAACTTATAATTATTTTTTTATAGCTCGATTTTGTGGTCCCGAAACCACTTTCCGACTAGGGTCAAATTAGGGCTGTCACAATACATGCCATGTTGAACTATGATAGTGTGACGACTCCCGACCAAGATATAAAATGTTTTGTCTGACAGATACGCCCTCCAACCGAGCTAAGTTTGATAGTACAGACAGTATGTTTATGATGAGTTGAGGCTCATAAAATATAAGAATAATGGTTCATGATGTTTATGTGATAGTGAATAAATTGTGAATAAGAATTGTTCGGGAAATATGAAAGATGAGATAAGATGAAAGGAAAGTTTATATTGAGATAAGTGTTCATGTTAAATTGGCATTTGTATGATGCTATATGTATAACTAGAGAAGTTAAGTGAATACCATGAGTAATTTTACTCGAGATTTATGAATGCATGTATAAGTGCACTAATTTAAATAAGATGATCATGAAGTCATTGTATTATGAATGTGCATCTTAAGTTGCTTGAAGCAAATTGTATAATTGTGATAATATTTTAATATGATGAGTGTTAAATTATATGCATGAGTATGTAAGAGGTAAGTTAGAGGTGTTACAACCTCACCCCCTTATCAGCAAGGTAATTCAGAATGAGATTTTATGAAATTCAGATTGAATAGGCTAAAGTGGAAAACTAAAGAGTTCAGTGAAAGATTTATTGATGATGTAATCAGAGTCGAGAATGATTTAGCAAATGAACACAGTTGTAGAAAGGATGCCAGGTTAATAATAAAATCATCTGGATAACTGAAATGTCACAATAAACGAAAGTTCAGGCTCATCTAATGCACTCATTCAAGTATGATGTGTAAGGCATATGATTGCTAGATTTTCTTCCGAATAAATTCCAACTGTGAATGGGATAATGTGAATTCAGTAATGATAGAATTAGACAGAGGAATAATTATTGAGCCGTATTAATAGTTGAATGTAGATTTTATAGTTGAGAAATGATAGAAAAATCTTTTCTGACTATTATATGTGTACATTTACTTTCAGAGATATATATAAATATATGCAAGATCATAGATGCAATTCTTGTAGTATGAGAATGTTAGTTAAATTTACAGACGGATGAAAGCATTATAGTTTGTTTGAGCTGTGATTGATATTGCTCTATCTATTCCAGTTTTCTACTTCAACTGCAGATGGAAGGTTGACAGTAAGATCTGTATGATGTTAGTGATCTGTATTGTTAACTATTGCTTAATGAAAGTAAAAGAAATTTTTATGGCTTCTGTCATAGTTGTTCCTAGTGCTTGTGAGTATTATCCTTTCCTTCTAGAAATTTTCTGAGATGCTATTAAAACCTTAATTGTTCTACATGAGATGTGGTTACCAGGAATTTTGTGTAGCTCCATGTTCTAAAATTTTATTATCTCGGTTTTATTAATAAATTACTATTCAAAGTATCAGCCATGAGACATTAGCAGAAAATGCTCTATTGATGAAAATGGTTTCTTCTTATTATGAGTATGTTTATGATGATTACGAGTTTGGGCCTAATAATGAAAGTACAGAGGTATAGTTATCAGAGGTATAAAGATTCTACTTTTGCACTAGTTGTTATTAAAATTTGTGTTTAAATCTCTCAGATGATCAGGATGTTTTATTTTCACCAGGGACATTATTTACTAAAGTAATTGAGAAGTCAGTCTTATTATGGCATTATGATTTTTGAATAGTATGAGTATTGTGGCCCTAGTGTAGTTCAGTTCAGACATGTGTATTGATTTTCATTTTTCGCATAATCTTGATATATATATCAGTGAGTTAAAGACCGAATGTTATGTTCTTTCGAGTTATGCAGTAATAATGATTTGTGATTAGCTCTTTGAAGAAATCACGACAAAATGTATGTTTGAGATCTTATGACAGCATAGAGAAGAACAGTTTTTGAAAAGTTATTATCTTTTAGTTGAGACTGATTCAGTTGAGCAATTGATTGAGTTATATATATGTTTGAATTATTTATGGCTTCAGAGGTAAATGTTGATTTTTCATGTATAAATAGATAAATGACCCGAGTTAATAGTACCTATTCTAGAGGTTATGGTACAGAGTTGTATCGCATATCAGAATGGTTGCATCAGAGGTATATTTTTGCAAATCCAAGTTGTCTGATTGTTAAAGTTCTCATTATATGAAGTTTAATTTGGCTTGAATTCATTCTAATAAAGTATAAACAGTTGAAGATATTGACAATTGAAGTATCAATTATGATTCAGCTTGGTTTGAATAAAGAGTTTATGGTTTCTAGAAATGAGTTACTGAGAAATCAAGGGATTTTGCAATAGTTATAATGCCTAGCACAGTGATAACTATTTGATTCTTTGAGAAGTACAGAGATGGATGATAACTTGATTTAGTTATACTAATAAGAGTGTGAAATGTTATGTACCAGACTTTGAATTCGATACCTGAACTTTGAGAGAGTTAAAGTTGATTTTCAAGTATCTCAGAAGCTATTACAATTAGTATTGATGTTTGTGTGAAAATGTGAGGGTATTTCGAAGAATTGTGCAATAGAATTAGCATTATCACCTAAAGGTTAAATGAGCTATGGTTGATTGCTCAAAGAAGTTTGCATATTCTTCTTAGTACAAATGAGTTTTTCTACTGAAGGATTATCTGAGTTATTCATTTTGAGGTTGTCAATTCATTCAGAGTGTAAATTTTAGTTGTTATGGTTAGAAACCTAGGGTTGCACCGTGACTTTAGAAGAAAGCTACAGTAAGTTTACTGATAGTTGAATTGAGGAAGAGAAATTCGCAAAATTAAATTGAGCAGAAAGGATTAGAGGAAAGTGAAAATTAATTACAAAAATCAAAGGCAGATTATCAAAAATTGTATACAGAATCAAAAGGTAAGAATATTGACACTCAAAAGAGAAATAAGTATTTTTTTAAAGTACCTTAGTGGCAGAGAATTTCCATTTTGGTAAGAAAAGAAGAGTTAGTAGCATTTCATCAGAGAGTATGAGGTTAATGATAAAATAAGGTCAGTTACTTATTAGTAGGTATTCCAGTTCAGTGCCTTAGTTTAAGAAGTAAAATGTTGGGTATGCTAAGGCTGAATGAGAATTTGAAAGTGTTGCTAGAAATCAATTTCGAATCCATTTGTAGGTAAGATTTTTGAGGATGAAAATCCATAAAGGGGGAGAAATGTAACATCCCAAAATAAGGCCTAAATGGAATAGTGGTTGTGAAACCACGAATCCAAGATAAAAAAAATCGTGAAGAAATTTTATGTATAAGTGCCCAATTAGATAATTATGACTAAATTGTAAAATTAGCAAAATGTGTGTTCTAGATAATAAAGGGGATTTAATTGGAATGGGTTCTTAAGGTGGAGGTCCTTATTTAGCAATTAGACCATTATATTTGAAAGAAAAGCCTTTAAGGGCATTTTGGTCATTTAGTAATTAAAAGAATTAAAAAGGGAAAATAAAGCCAAAATTGGTCCATCTTCTTCATGGAGGTCGAATATAGCATGGGGGAAGCCATGGTTAGGGTTTCCAAGCTTTCCAAGCTCAATAGTATGTTTGTTCTAGCCTCGTTTTTAATGTTCATTACATTTTTTGAGTCTCGGTAACTTGATTTAGCTTATTCTAGCAATAATTCATTCTAGGATTCATATTTGGAAAAATACCCATAGTCTAAATGTGTTTATTTTTATGTTTTATGGTAGAATATGAAGCTTGAAATTATGTTAAACTACTTTTGCTAAGCAATTTTAAGTGAAAACGAGTAAAATGATGAAATCGATAAAAATACCTAATGTTCATAAGTACATGATAGAGTGGGAATTTGATGTTCCATAGAAGAGAAAAATGTTCAGCGTGTCACAAAACATAAGAAAAATGGATAAATTTTAATTTCCGAGCCTAGGGGCAAAATCATAATTTTGTAAAGGTTTAGGGGAAAAATTGTAATTTTCCCAAAGTTTGAGTTAGGGAATTTTTTGAATAGTACATTAATTAAATAAGTGAAATATGATATTTTAGATTCCTGGAAAGTGGGATTTGGACCTAGAACGAGAGAAAAATTGAAAATCAGGAAAGTTGGTAAAATGGTCGTTTTGGTATCGAGGTAAGTTCATACGCTTAATAAGCATTTAATTATGCATATTTGAATGATAAATTAATATTTTGGCCATAAATACTTTAGTATTGAGTTTCAGATATAATGATTAATGTTCAATAATAATTCGATCTTCGAAAGAGAACTTGTATAATTTATATATAAGACCATATTTTGTATTATGGCTTTGTATGATAACAAGAAAGTATTGACTAGCATAGCTTGATGAGAATAAGTTAAATTGATGAAATGATGAGATTGAGAATGTAAGTATGTAAGTTGAGTAGCATTTTACTATTATGCAATTATTGTTATTAGTATTGTTATTATTGAGTTATGCGACTAACCTTGAGAATTTGAGCAAGTATGTTTCAGCTATGACTTGACAAGGCATTGATATCTCAAAGTCCATGGTTGTACTATGGCAATTAAGGAAGAATTGATGGAAAATTCCATGTTCATAACATGGCATTTAAGGAGCAATTGATAGTTAAGGATACCATGTAAGACCATGTCAAGACATGGCATATGGTAAGACAAGGATACCATGTAAGACCATGTTTGGAACATGGCATTTGGTAAGACAAGGATACCATGTAAGACCATGTTTGGAACATGGCATTTGGCAAGATAAGGATATCATGTAAGACCATGCCAAGGCATGGCATTGATAAGTTCTATAAGGCAAGGAAATCATGTAAGACCATGTCAAGACATGGCATTGATGAGTTACTATAAGGAAAAGGTCCCATGTAAG
The DNA here is from genome assembly GCF_007990345.1 of Gossypium hirsutum. Taxonomy (NCBI): domain Eukaryota; kingdom Viridiplantae; phylum Streptophyta; class Magnoliopsida; order Malvales; family Malvaceae; genus Gossypium; species Gossypium hirsutum. The sequence continues at coordinate 72,237,501 of NC_053428.1, forward strand.
ACCATGGCAAGGTATGGCATTGGTGGGTTCATAAGGCAAGGATACCACGTAAGACTATGTCAAGACATGGCAATGGTAAGTTCAAAAAGGAAAAGGTTCCCGAGTAATCCAAAGAGTAAGTCAAAGAAACGACAAGGTGAGAACATGAAGAAAGAGTACAGGTATGCATTTAAGGCTTATTTAATATTGAGATTGTAAGTAATTGAGATTATCAAGTATTAAGTAAGTAATGAGTTTTCAGTTATGCTTGTGACACTTTATGACATGATTGGCAATATGCCTATATTATGAAAGAGTACTCATGTGTTAAGTGAGATGTTGCAGGTATGTAAGCAAGCTATTAAGTAAGGTGCCTTTTGTATTCTGAGCCTTTGGTTAAGTAAGGTTACTGATGAGTAAGATGGGAAAGTAAGAACTAAGCATTATTTAAGAAAATTATGACAACATAGTAGTAAGCTAAATTGATCGCTAATGCTTATTATTTTACATGTGAACTTACTAAGCTTTATAAGCTTACTTCTTTCACTTTTCCATGTTTCAGAGTACGCAAAAGCATTCTCGGGTTGGAGGTCGTCGGAGATCACTTCACACTATCGACTATCAAGTTACCAAATGGGTATCTTCCTTTACAAACGTTCTAGTTTATGGCATGTATAGGGACTTCGCCAATTTGTGTGTATATCCTTATGATATGGCTAAAGAATGGTATGTAAATATTTGATAATTATTAGCTATTGAAATGGCTAATGAAGAACATGTTTCGATTTTATGTATGTCTAAATGGTAGTTAATACAAAGAAATCATGAAAAAGTGAAATTAGCATTAAAATAGTATTGAACAGTAGCAGTGACGTGAACTTGAAAATCACCAAGAATAGTAGAAATGGAAGTGATGAATGAGATATAGAATTAAAGCTTATTGAGTCTATTTTCATATGAAAGAAACAGAGTAAGCAAAAGAAGTGTATATTAAGAGATATTTTAATTTTAGTAAGATAGGGTCAGAACAATTTCTGAATCTCCTGTTCTAATTTTATTAATTCACTAAAAATTGTAAAAAAATAATTAGAAGCTATAGTTTATATTTATAGATTCCTTAGTGAATATAATTTCAAGAGAAATAAACGGCATGGTTATTTGAATTCTGTACGGGGAGAAAATTGATTCGTAGTGAGGAGAGGTCAGAGTAGTTGAACAGTGCAACAGGGAAAACTTTAACTAATAAACTGTACTAATTGGCTAAATAAAAAATTCTGGAAAAAAATTAGTAAGAAGATATATGAGTATAGTTTCAGAAAAAAATTACAAATTTAAATTTTGAGTTTTATGACTCAAGTTATGATTTATTTAGTGACTATGATGCAGGTGGACAGTTTTATAAGGAATAATGAAATAAAATGTTTTGATTTGTCTAAGTATTCGGAAAATTTTTAATGTTTCCGGTTTGGTCCCGAACTATTTCAATTGCATGTTTTAGGGTCTCGAGGGCCCTTTTTAGGGAAATATTGAATGAATGTAAATCAATTAATTTTAAAAGCAAATTTTATGCCCCGAATTAGTAAGTTAAGTCAGGTAACGCCTCGTGCTCGACTCCGGCGACGGTCTCGGGTAAGGGGTGTTCCAATAACTATCCATCACATGATTTCATGGACAAATTTCATTATAAATACTTCAAATTATAAAGACACATTCAATTCGGCCTTTACACATTAAACCATCAAATTTTCATTTTACGCGATTAAGCCCTTTTATTAAATCGGGCACTCAAACGATAAAATTAAAACATGAAAATTTCACGGATATTAATTCACACATAATAATCACAGAAAATAATTTTTAAAATATTTTCTGACTCTGATTCGTGGTCCTGAAACCACCGTTCCGAAGAGGGTCTAAATCGGGCTGTTACATTTGGCATCACTTTCTCATATTCAGTATCATCAACATATAATTCAATAAAACATAGCAAGATAGATTTCAAGTATATTAACAATAATATGGATATCATGCATATTTAATCACATGGACTTACCTCGAATGCAATTTCAGCTAAATACTCCATTTTAGTCCATAACCCCGTACTTTCTAATTTAAGCCCGAATCTCGGTTTTATTGATCTATAATGATAAATTTCACTACTTTAATCATCATATTAACCAATAAATTCCATAATTTATACTTTGGCAAAATGATCATTTTACCCCTAGACTTTCCCAAAAATTACGATTTTACCCTTAGGCTCGTAAATCTATTTTAATCAAATTTTCTTATTACCCAAGCCTAACTGAATTCTTTTTATACCTATAGCATCTCTCAATTTCAAATATTTCACACAATTACCATCCATTTAACAACATTACAAAAGGGACCATTTTAGGGGTTTTTCATGAAAATCCTTTCACATAAGTTATTTATTACACAACCAAGACTCATTTTCTTCCATAAAAATTCAGCAAACAACGTAAATGCTCTCATGCCAAAACCCTAGACTTTCAACCATTTTGCAAAATAGTCCCCCCCCAATTAGCTAGCTCATGCTACAAGGGTTCTAAAAATACAAAAATCATCAAGAAAGGTCATCAAAATCACTTACTTGCAAGGGAACTAAGTGGCTGAAAGTTTAAGCTCTCAATACCCCCATGTTTGCTGCCATTTTTCAGTGGATGAAGAAGAAGAAATGAAAAAGATGACAACCTTTTTCCTTATTTTATTTTATTACCAAAAAAAAGTCACCTAATGTCCACCAAATTTTGACTTTTCAACTTTCTTGTCCCCTATGGCCGGCCATCCTATTTTTAAGGGTCATTTGCTCTTTAAAGACCCCCAATTTTGGTTATCGATCTATTTAACATATTTAACTAATAGAACACAATTTTAGCACTTTACGCGATTTAGTCTTTTTTCAAAATTAAGCAAGCAATCGCTAAAATTATTTCACCAAAATTTTCATTCCCTCATATAATCATGCTATAACACCTAAAATAGTATTAAAATAATTTCTCGACATCAGATTTGTGGTTCTGAAACCACTATTCCAACTAAGTCCTATTTTAGGATGTTACACGTACTTTAGGAACCACCGATGTTAATGTTTTCCACCAATGATATGCATTATGTAACACCCCTTACCCATATCCAAGGCCAGAACAGGGTACGAGGCATTACCAGACTTAACCATACACATAGACGAAAACCGGGTCATAAAATTTCATTTAATTTAAAACTTTTCGAAGACATGCATAGACTCATATTTAAAGACATATAACATGGCATAAATGAGCACTTACACATCCATAATCATGCAATAACATGTCATTCACTTTAAACATATTTGCTTACCATCCTGTATATAATATACATTCTCACATTAACTAGAACTACACATGCTAAATCTTATTCTCATTTTATACCATCATAATGTACTTACCAATTTGTCCATTAAACATCCATATTCAAGGCAACATTACTCATTTCCATTTAATTCATGATCCACTGGCCTGCATTTAACTTACCTGATGTATTACCAATCATGCATAATAAACAAAGCTAACTATATCATCATATCAAAACATAGGACATGGCATGATTAATTAAACTTATAAACCATAATGGATAAGGACCACATCTCATGATCATATACGATAACTCAATGCAGATTGATACGTATTGTCAAATTCATAATAATAATACATATCACAAACCAACTTCCTCTACATGCCACTCACTTGATATTTCTAATATTTGAATTAATTCTCCCAAAAATGATTGTTTGATAGTGTGATTTTGCCTCCGACGATCTCCAACCCCGAGCTGACCTGCCAATACTAAAGAAATGGAGAGGATGGGTAAGCTTTACGCTTAGTAAGTCCATATGAAATTAATAAGCAATTACTAACATGCTTTTCAAGATAAAACACTATAATTGTACAATTACACATGACCAGGTTAAGCTATTTTATCAAGTTACAGTTAGTAAATCATTCATAGCTGGAGCTTAAAAACTCCAAATTTAGTTTCGTTAATTTTCCTTGAAACTAAACTCATATGCATTTCTCCCATAAAATTTCCAGAATTTTTGGTTTAGCCAATTAGTACATTTTATTCATTAAAGTTTCCCCTGTTTCGCTATCCAACAGTTCTAACCTCTCTTCACTAAAAATTATTTATCTCATATTTCGAGACTCAGATGATGTTCCTGTCCATTCATCCTGAAAGTAGACTCATTTAGGATTCTACTCACTTAAATTATAGCTCATAATTATTTTTTACAATTTTTAACGATTTTTTCCAAGTCAGAACCAAGGATCTCGAATTCATTCTGACACTGTCTCATAAAAATTAGAATATCACATAATATAGAACTCTTTTGCTCCCCCTGTTTGTTTTATATGAAAGTAGACTCATTAATATTTAATTCCATAATTTGTTTGAAATTTAATTCAACTTACACAAATTTTGGTGAATTTTCAAATTCACACAACTGCTGCTGTCCAACACTGTTTTACTACTAAAATTCACTATTACATAATGTAACGCCCCGTACCCGAGACCGTCACCGGAATCGAACACGAGGTGTTAACGGACTTAATTCATTACTTAAACAGCTCAAACAATTTATTTTTAAAACTCAGAGAAGCTGGCAATCTGCTTCACAGTCGCTTAAAAATTCATATCTCGAGTTATGAAACTTGAAATCTAATTCCGTAAATTTTTCCTGAAACTATACTCATATATCTATCAACTAATTTTTTTCTAGAATTTTTGGTCAGGCCAACTGGTACAGTTTATTAGTTAAAATCTCCCCTGTTTCAGGGTTTGACTGCTCTGACCTCTGGGTATTACGAATCAAATATCTCCCTATACAGAGTTCCAATTACTATGAAGTTTATTTATCATAAAACTAGACTCAATAAAGAATCTGTACATGTAAATAATGACTTCTAATTATCTTTGTACAATTGTTGGTGAATTTCCAAAGTTAGAACAGGGGATCCAGAAATCGCTCTGGCCCTGTTTCACAAAAAATTTAAATATCTCATAAAATATATCTCATTTACCTATTTTGTTTCTTCCATTTGAAAATAGACATAATAATCTTTGATTTCATAACTTATTCATCATTTAATTCTATTTCTACTATTTTTAGTGATTTTTCAAATTCACGTCACTGCTACTGTCCCATTCTGTTTTGTGCTAACTTCACCTTTTTCATGATTTCCATGGAATAACTAGCATTTAGGCATACATAACACCAAACATGTCTTTGATTAGCCATTCCAACAGCTAATCATTATCAAGCATTTACATACCAATCATTAGCCATATCATAAGATCATACACACAAAAATGGCTACGATGCTATACATGCCATACTCAAAATGGAACGTCTAGCTATACCAAAATAATCCTCGTGATAGTGTGCCCGGACCTCCGACATACTTTACGATCCCCGAGTTAGCTTGGAAAAACTATAAAAAGAAGGAAAATAAAGGGGGTAAGCATTAAGCTTAGTAAGTTTGCGTGCAAATAAATAACAACATTCATAAGAATTATCTTACTACTTGGCATGATACTACTTAATGCAACTTCATTAATTGTCATAGACATATTTAAAACTTCTTCACTTACTCACTTACTTAAATACTTACTTACTTAATCAAATTTATTAATACATTTTACTTACCTTTTTCCTTATCAAGCATACATGAACATTATGAACTTACCTTTACTCTTCTAGCATGAACTTGTTTTACCTTTTTAGTATAACTCGTCTTACCTTACCTTACCTTACCTTGATACTCTCTTTAAATTTTCCCGTTGAACCACTTGGAATACTAAGGATACACGGGTACCTTACCATTGCCATGACTTGTCATGGTCTTACGTGGTATCCTTTTGAAACTTACCATTGCCATGTCTTGACATGGTCTTACATGGTAGCATTGCCTTATGAACTCACCAATGCCATGCCTTGGCATGGTCTTACATGGGATCTTTGCCTTATAGTAACTTATCAATGCCATGTCTTGACATGGTCTTACATGATTTCCTTGCCTTAGAAACCTTACCAATTTCCATGCCTTGGCATGGTCATACACGGTATCCTTAAACCCTAATGTCATGACATTTGTATCCTACACATTCCTAAGGTTCAACCGGGACTTTCTGAAATTTCTTCTCCGTCAATTCATGCTTAAGTATTCTTTGAATAATTTCATAAAATAAATATATACATGCTGGAAATTAACAAAATTAACATAAAATAATAGAATATTGCATTTATTTACCGCAAACTTACCTCGAAACAAAATACAATCAACTATATCGATTTAGTCCACTATCTTTTTCTTTCCCCGGTCTAACTCCGGATTTTGTTCTTCTTGATCTATAATAAAAAAATTTAGCTTATTTAATACTCACATTTATTAAAATAGTCCTTGACCCAAACTTTGGTAAAATTACATTTTTGCCCCTAAACTTTCACATATTTGCACTTTTTCCCCAAGGCTTGTAAATTAAACTTCATCCTATTTTCTTATGTTTTATGACATGCTGATCATTTTTCCCTTCTATGACAACATCAAATTCACTCTTTAACATGTACTTATGACTATTAGGTATTTTTACTCACTAAGCCCTTTTACTCGTTTTCACTTAAAACCGAGTAGCAGAAGTTGTCTAACATAATTTAAAACCTCATATTCTATCATAAAACACCAAAATACACAAATTTCACCTATGGGTAGTTTTCCAAATATGAACCCAAGGTTGAATTATTGCTAGAATAAGCTTAATTAAGTTATCGGGACTCTAAAAACGTAAAGATCATTAAAAACGGGGCTTGGAATAACTTACTATGGAGTTTGAAAGCTTGAAACAAACCCTAGCTATGGAGAACCCTTGAAATTTCGTCCTAAATAAGAAGATGGACAAAAATTGGCTTTTAATTTTGTTTTTAATTCATTTTAATAACTAAATGACCAAAATGCCCTTACTACTAAACTTTCCAAAAATTCCATCCATGTCCAATTTTTGTCCATAGACTTAGAAATTGGTCAAATTGCTATTTAAGACCTCCTCATTAATATTCCAAAGTAATTTCATACTAAAAACTCCTAGAATGCAAGTTTTGCAAATTATTCGATTTAGTCCCTAATCTCAACTTAAGCACTTTATGCATAGAATTTCATCACGAAATTTTCACACAATCATGCAATCATATCATGAACCTCAAAATAATAATAAAATAAATTTTCTACTTCGGATTTATGGTTTTGCAACCACTGTTCCATTTGGGCCCTATTTCGGGATGTTACATTTCTCCCCCCTTTAGGGATTTTCGTCCCCGAAAATCTTACCTGTGAAGGGATTTGGGTACTATTTTCGCATAGCCTCTTTGGGCTCCCATGTAGCCTCATCTACCCCATGTCTATTCCATAGTACTTTCACAAGTGCAATACTGTTGTTCCTTAATTGCTTTACCTCTCGAGCTAGAATCTTTACCGGTTCTTCACCGTAAGTAATGTCTGGCTGAATCTCAACCTCAGTCTAAGAAATCACATGTGACGGATCTGAACGATAACGACGTAGCATAGACACATGAAATACATTATAAATCTTCTCTAACTTAATCGGCAAAGCTAACCGATATGCTAATGGTCCAACTCTCTCAATCACTTCAAACAGTCCAATAAAACGTGGACTTAGTTTGCCTTTCTTGCCAAATCTGAGAACTTTCTTCCACGGGGATACTTTCAAAAATACTTTGTCACCATCTTGATACTCAATCTCTTTTATCTTCAAATCTGCATACGAATTTTGTCTGTCTGAAGCTGCTTTCAAGCAATCTCTGATGATTTTTACTTTCTCTTCTGTTTCCTTAACTAGATCAACCCCGTAAATCTGATTTTCCTTAAGCTCTATCCAATACAAAGGTGTGCGACATTTACATCCATACAAAGCTTCATAAGGTGCCATCTTCAAACTCGACTGATAACTATTATTGTAGGCAAACTCTACTAATGGTAAATATTTTTCCCAACTGCCTTGAAATTCTAGTACACAGCATCTAAGCATATCTTCAAGTACCTGGATAACTCTCTCTGACTGACAGTCGGTTTGAGGATGGAAAGCTGTACTAAAACTCAACTTTGTGCCCAAAGCCTCCTGTAATTTCTTTCAAAATCGTGAAGTAAATCTTGGATCTCTGTCTGAAATGATTGGCAATGGTACCCCGTGTAGTCTGATTATCTCTGAAATATACAACTCGGCCAACTTGTCAAGTGAATAATCCATACGAACTGGGATAAAATGATCCGACTTCGTTTGACTTATCAATCACAATCCATACTGCATCTTTCTTTCTCGGTGTCAATGGCAATCCTGTCACAAAATCCATAGTAACTCGGTCCCATTTCCACTCAGGCACTAGCACAGGCTGTAATAAACCTGAAGGTACCTGATGTTCGGCCTTTACCTGCTAACAGATCAAGCATCTAGAAACAAACTCTAAAATGTCCCTTTTCATTCCTACCCACCAGTACATTTTCTTCAAATCATTATACATCTTTGTACTACCTGGATGAATAGATAAAGAACTACTATGTGCTTCCTGTAAGATCTTTCGAATAAGCTCATCACTCTTTGGTACGCATACCTTATCTCTGAACATCAAACAACCATCAGAATTGATCTGAAAATCTGACTCTATATCCAACTCACACTGATCTCTTTTGGCTAACAACTCACTATCATTTTTCTGAGCTTCACAAATTTCTTCAAGAAATATCGGTTTAGCTCTCAACTCAGCTAAGATAAAACCATCATCTGATAAAGCTAGACTAGTGTTCAATGCTCTTAATGCAAACAAAGATTTCCTAATCAAAGCATCAGCAACAACATTTGCCTTACCTAGGTGATAATCGATCACTAGCTCATAATCTTTAATCAACTCTAACCATCTTCTTTGCCTCAAATTCAAATCTTTTAAAGTCATCAAATATTTCAAACTTTTGTGATCAGTGAATATGTGTCACTTCTCACCGTACAAATGATGTCTCCAAATCTTCAGCGCAAAAACAATGGCAACTAGCTCTAAATCATGTGTCGGATAGTTCTTCTCATGTGGCTTTAGCTGTCTAGAGGCATAAGCAATTACCTTCCCTTCCTGTATAAGTACACAACCAAGTCCATTCATGGACGCATCACTGTAAATCACAAACTCCTTACCTGGTTCTGGTTGTAGTAAAACAGGAGCTTTAGTCAACAATGCTTTTAACTTGTCAAAACTCTGCTGACACTTTTCAGTCCATTCAAACTTGACATCCTTTCGCAGCAATCTTGTCAGTGGGGTAGCTATCATGGAAAATCCCTCTACAAATCGTCTATAATATCTGGCAAGACCAAGAAAACTTCTAACTTCTGATACATTTCTAGGAGACTTCCAATCAACAATGGCTGAAATCTTGCTCGGATCAAGCTTAATACCTTCACCTGAGACAATATGTCCAAGAAAACCAACTTCTCATAATCAGAACTCACTTTTGCTGAACTTGGCATACAACTGATTATCTCTCAGAATCTGTAAAATTGTTCTCAAATGCTCTGCATGCTCAGTCTCATCATGAGAATAAATCAAGATATCATCGATGAACACAACTACAAACTTATCCAAGTACGGTCTAAAAATTCGGTTCATTAAGTCCATGAAAATGGCAGGAGCATTAGTCAAGCCAAATGGCATCACAAGGAACTCATAATGACCATACCTAGTCCAGAAAATAGTCTTCAGGACATCTGACTCTTTAACTCACAACTGATAGTATCCGGATCTCAAATCTATCTTGGAGAACATAGTAGCTCCCTTCAATAGATCAAACAGATCATCAATTCTAGGCAATGGATACTTGTTCTTTACTGTTACTTTGTTAAGTTGCCGATAATCTATGCACAATCTTATCGATCCGTCTTTCTTTTTCACAAATAGCACTGGTGCACCCCATGGTTACTGGGTCTTACAAAGCCTTTATCTGTTAATTCCTGCAACTGAGCTTTCAATTCTTTCAATTCCAACAGAGCCATTCTATAAGGAGCAATAGAAATGGGTGTGGTACCTGGAATCAACTCAATACCAAACTCAACTTCTCTAACAGGAGGCAAACCTGGTAGTTCTTCCAGAAACACATCGGGAAACTCACATACCACAGGCACTGATTCAATTTTCAATTCTGGATCTTTAATGTTCAATACAAAAGCAAGATAAGCTTTATACCCTTTTCTCAAACAATTTTGAGTAGACATAACAGAAATTATGGGAAATGAACTATTTGACTCTTCTGAATTAACCCGAAGAATTTCACCATTTTCACACTTCATCTCAATGAATTTCTTTCCACAATTCACTATCACATCATGTGTAGTCAACCAATCCATACCAAGAATCACATCAAACTCATCAAATGGCAATAGCATGAGATCGGCTGGAAAACAGTAGCCTCTAATCATCAAAGGACAATTTCTACATACTTTATCTACTAATACATGCTTGCCTAATGGATTCGATACTTTAATCACAAATTCTGTAGATTCTATAGGCATACTTATACTAGGCATCAATTTCATGCAAACATATGAATAGGTTGAACCCGGATCAATCAAAGCAATAACTCTAGTATCATGGAGAGAAAATGTATCCGTAATCACATCGGGGGAGGATGCCACTTCGCGAGTACGGATAGCGTAAGTCCTCGCAGGTACTCTAACATCTGACCTCTATTATTTGCCCCAACTCCTAGATTTCTCAGTGGTCTACCTCTGACAGGAGCTTTTCCTGATATTACATTCGGTATTGCTTCCCTTTTAATCATTTCGGGACACTCTCGAATAAAATGGTCTGGTGCACCACATCGGAAACAACCTGTCTCAGTTGCTCGACACTGACCTGGGTGACGTAGACCACATCGGGGACACTCTGGTCTATCAGGCTGAACACTGCCAACGCTTGCAATCTAAGTGGTCTGAGCTTTCGGACTCATAAATCTTCTGCCTCTGTTTCGGCTAGAATATCCAGCTGAAAAATTAGATCTAGTGGAGAACTCTCTAGGCCTCTTGGATGTAGACTGAAATGACTTGCTCATTAGTCTTTTCTTCTTGTCTTACGTCTCAATTTCAACTTTGCTCTTTCTTTTTAACAGCTCCTCTGCCTTACAGGCTCTCTCAACTAGGATAACAAACTTTTTTATTTCTAGGACACCAACAGACAATCGAATATCATCATTAAGCCCATCCTCAAATCTTTTCCACATAATAGCCTCTGTAGACACACACTCTCGAGCATAATTGCTAAGTCTAACAAACTCGCGCTCATATTTAGTCACTGTCATATTGCCGTGTTTCAACTTTAGAAACTCTTTTCTTTTCTGGTCAACAAACCTCTGACTGATGTACTTTTTACGGAATTCCTCCCGAAAGAAGTCCCAAGTGACTCTCTCTTTCGGTACAACTGATACAAGTGTCTTCCACTAATGGTAGGTCGAATCTCTAAGGAGTGATACAACACATTTCATACATTCCTCAGGTGTGCAGGATAACTCATCAAAGACTCTGATAGTATTCTCGAGCCAAAATTCTGCCTTTTCTGCATCATCATCTTTTGTAGCTCGAAACTCTTTGGCTCCTTATTTTCTGATTTTATCAACTGGTGGTTTTTCTATTATAACCGTACCTGTGACTAGGGGAGCTACATGGGTGGTCTGATGATCATGAGGGGGTGGAGGTCTAACAGCCAGATTCGTTCGAACGAACTCGGCAAACCATTCATTCATAGCTTGGAAGAAGGCTTCTAGAGCCCCTCCTCCTTGACTAACTATAACGGGCCTTTCACTACTATTTGGTGGCACCGTCCCTTCTGCGGGAGCGGGCACGTTACTTTGTACATCATCTGCACCAGCTTGCTCAGGATCCATAACTATAAAAGAAAACATTTTAAAATCGTCAGGAGTCGTCACACTATCAACTGACTAAACCTTTGCTCTGATACCAATAAAATGTAATGCCCCGTACTCGAGACCATCACCGGAGTCGAACACGAGGTGTTAACAGACTTAATTCATTACTTAAACAGCTCAAACAAATTATTTTTAAAACTTCCAAAGAAGCTGGCAATCTGCGTCACAGCCGGTTAAAAATTCATATCTTGAGATACAAAACTCCAAATCCAATTTCGTAAATTTTCCCTAAAACTAGACTCATATATCTATCAACTAATTTTTTTCTAGAATTTTTGGTCAGGCCAAATGGTACATTTTATTAGTTAAATTCTCATCTTTTTTAGGGTTTGACTTCTCTCGCCTCTATGTATTACGAATCAAATATCTCCCTATACAGAGTTCCAATTACTATGAAGTTTATTTATCATAAAACTATACTCAATAAGAAATCTGTACATGTAAATAATGACTTCTAATTATCTTTGTACAATTTTTGGTGAATTTCCAAAGTCAGAATAGGGGATCCAGAAATTGCTCTGGCCCTATTTCACAAAAAATTTAAATATCTCATAAATTATATCTCATTTACCTATTTTGTTTCTTCCATTTGAAAATAGACATAATAATCTTTGATTTCATAACTTATTCATCATTTAATTCCATTTCTACTATTTTTAGTGATTTTTCAAATTCACGTCACTGCTACTGTCTAATTCTGTTTTGTGCTAATTTCACCTTTTTCATGATTTCCATGGAATAACTAGCATTTAGGCATACATAACACCAAACATCTCTTTGATTAGCCATTCCAACAGCTAATCATTATCAAGCATTACCAATCATTAGCCATATCATAAGATCATACACACAAAATGGCTACGATGCTATACATGCCATACCCAAAATGGAACGTCTAGCTATACCAAAATAATCCTCATGATAGTGTGCCCGGACCTCCGACATACTTTACGATCCCCGAGTTAGCTTGAAAAAACTATAAAAAGAAGGAAAATAAAGGGGTAAGCATTAAGCTTAGTAAGTTTGCGTGCAAATAAATAACAACATTCATAAGAATTATCTTACTACTTGGCATGATACTACTTAATGCAACTTCATTAATTGTCATAGACATATTTAAAACTTCTTCACTTACTCACTTACTTAAATACTTACTTACTTAATCAAATTTATTAATACATTTTACTTACCTTTTTCCTTATCAAGCATACATGAACATTATGTACTTACCTTTACTATTCTAGCATGAACTTGTCTTACCTTTTTAGTATAACTCGTCTTACCTTACCTTACCTTGATACTCTCTTTAAATTTTCCCGTTGAACCACTTGGAATACTAAGGATACACGGGTACCTTACCATTGCCATGACTTGTCATGGTTTTACGTGGTATCCTTTTGAAACTTACCATTGCCATGTCTTGACATGGTCTTACATGGTAGCATTGCCTTATGAACTCACCAATGCCATGCCTTGGCATGGTCTTACATGGGATCTTTGCCTTATAGTAACTTATCAATGCCATGTCTTGACATGGTCTTACATGATTTCCTTACCTTAGAAACCTTACCAATTTTCATGCCTTGGCATGGTCTTACACGGTATCCTTAAACCCTAATGTCATGACATTTGTATCCTACACATTCCTAAGGTTCAACCGGGACTTTTTGAAATTTCTTCTCCGTCAATTCATGCTTAATTCTTCTTTGAATGATTTCATAAAATAAATATACACATGCTGGAAATTAACAAAATTAACATAAAATAATAGAATATTGCATTTATTTACCGCAAACTTACCTCGAAACAAAATACGATCAACTATATCGATTTAGTCCACTATCTTTTTCTTTCCTCGGTCTAACTCCGGATTTTGTTCTTCTTGATCTATAATAAAAAAATTTAGCTTATTTAATACTCACATTTATTAAAACAGTCCTTGACCCAAACTTTGGCAAAATTACATTTTTGCCCCTAAACTTTCACATATTTGTACTTTTTCCCCAAGGCTCGTAAATTAAACTTCATCCTATTTTCTTATGTTTTATGACATGCTGATCATTTTTCCCTTCTATGACAACATCAAATTCACACTCTAACATGTACTTATGACTATTAGGTATTTTTACCGATTAAGCCCTTTTACTCGTTTTCACTTAAAACCGAGTAGCACAAGTTGTCTAACATAATTTAAAACCTCATATTCTATCATAAAACACCAAAATACACAAATTTCACCTATGGTTATTTTTCCAAATATGAACCCTAGGTTGAATTATTGCTAGAATAAGCTTAATTAAGTTATCGGTACTCTAAAAACGTAAAGATCATTAAAAACAGGGCTTGGAATCACTTACTATGGAGTTTGAAAGCTTGAAACAAATCCTAGCTATGGAGAACCCTTGAAATTTCGTCCTAATGAAGAAGATGGACAAAAATTGGCTTTTAATTTTGTTTTTAATTCATTTTAATAACTAAATGAGCAAAATGCCCTTACTACTAAACTTTCCAAAAATTCCATCCATGTCCAATTTTTGTCCATAGACTTAGAAATTGGTCAAATTTCTATTTAAGACCTCCTCATTAATATTCCAAAGCAATCTCATACTAAAAACTTCTAGAATGGAAGTTTTGCAAATTATTCAATTTAGTCTCTAATCTCAACTTAAGCACTTTATGCATAGAATTTCATCACGAAATTTTCACACAATCATGCAATCATATCATGAACCTCAAAATCATAATAAAATAAATTTTATACCTCGGATTTGTGGTTTTGCAACCACTATTCCGTTTAGGCCCTATTTCGGGATGTTACACATAATTTCACTTAATCCATTTTGTCTTATCGAAGTTCACTCAAATATCGAGCACATTGCTCATAATTTTCATAAACATATACCTGGACTTATTCATCATATAATCGTGTTCACATGTATTTTTACTTAATTGATTTTCCCGTTGAACTCTTCAGAATAATAACCGATACTCAGTTGCCTGCACATATTTTCACACTTGTAGACAAGGCTATCTGATACGCATAGTAGCCTGCACTTAGCACTACACATGCGACCAATTATCTGGTACACGTAGTAGTCTGTACTTAGTACTACACACGTGACCTCACAATAGATCATTCGTATCGTTTCTATTCCGAAGGCTCAACCAAGAAATTCCTTACTTTCCAACATGTTACAAATTTATTAATAGACCTTTTTCAATTTGCAATTTACAACAAATAATCATTCTATAGGCAGACACATTTCATATGATAACAAAATATAATAAAATAAAAAGAATCGATAAATTATTTATGTACAAACTTGTCGAAATCTCATCAGATACAACCCATGTAATAGTAATTTAACATTCAATTCATGTCACAATAATTTGCCATTCAATTTCACATGACACAACAAGCATCACATTTTCCATATTATACACACCATCCATCAACTTCTCCTAAACAATTAAATCATACAATTTATGCCATAACAATAGAAAATTACAATTCAAGTATGGTATTGCATTATTATTAACAAACAAACTTACCTCGTATACGCAAATTGCCATTTTTACCATTTTGTCCACAACTTGGTATTTTGTTGATTTTAGCCCAAATTTCAATTACCCTTGCTTTATCATTACAAGTATAGCCTAATTAGGACTCACATTATTCAAATTGACCCAAAATCATATTTTAGAAAAATTACAATTTTGCCCCTAAACTTTGTCAAAATTACATTTTTGCCCCTAGGCTCATAAATTAAACTTCATCCTATTTTCTTATGTTTTATGACATGCTGATCATTTTTCCCTTCTATAGCAACATCAAATTCACACTCTAACATGTACTTATGAACATTAGGTATTAAATTACAATTTTGCCCCTAAACTTTGTCAAAATTACATTTTTGCCCCTAGGCTCGTAAATTAAACTTCATCCTATTTTCTTATGTTTTATGACATGCTGATCATTTTTCCTTTCTATAGCAACATATGTACTTATGAACATTAGGTATTTTTACTGATTTTGTCGTTTTACTCGTTTTCACGTAAAATCGCTTAGTAAAAGTTGTTTAACACAATTTTAAGCTTCATATTCTACCATAAAACATCAAAATAAACACATTTCAACTATGGGTATTTTTTCAAATGTAAACCCTAGGTTAAATTATTGCTAGAATAAGCTTAACCAAGTTATCAGGATTTCAAAAATGTAAAGAACTTTAAAAACGGGGCTAAGAGCACTTACAATCGAGCTTGGAGTTTGAACAAACCTTAACCATGGCTGCTGCTTGTAGAAACTGTTGAATGAAGAAGATGATAGCTAATTTGGCTTATTTCCCTTTTTAATTCTTTTAATTATTAGTTTACCAAAATACCCCTAACCTAAAAATATTTTATTACACCTATTTCATGTCTATTTTTGTCCAGCAATTAACCAATGGTCTAATTACCATTTAAGGATTCTCAATTTAAAATTTCATAACAATTGGACGCCTCTAGTATGTAGAACTCAACTTTTGCACTTTTTACGATTTAGTCCTTTTGACAAAATTAAGTGCCCGAATGTCAAAATTTTTGAACAAAATTTTCAAGAAATTATTCCGTAAAATTGTAGACCATAAAAATATAATAAAAAATAAAATTTTCATCGTCAGATTTATGGTCCCGAAAGCACTGTTCCGACTAGGCCCAAAATCAGGGTGTTACAACTCTTCCCCCCCTTTAGGGATTTTCGTCCCCAAAAATCAGAAAAGTGGTCTCCACTTAGATTCCTCAATCTCATACTCGATACCAAAGTACCTTCACTCAAGCGGTGCCTCCAATACATCTCTTTAATTTATCATATGATTTGAAAGCTTACGGACTCAACTCCCAATTGTTCTTAAATTTTCAAAGGCTTCTCAGTTTCCCATGATATCATGACATAAAACCCAGATCTCAATTTGGTTTATAGAGACTAGAATTCCAAGAAATCCAACAATCAAAGGGACCTGCACTATTCCGAAATAATCATACAAATTTTCATCATCGATAAATCACAATCCAATAACATCTTAATCAAATTACAGTACACGTCATTTCTCACTGCATAAATAGGCAAATTTTCAGTGTGAGCTTCGTACAGTTCTTTCTGTATAAGCCTCGGAATAATAATACCATGGATTAGATCCAATCTGAAATTCAACATCAGAATTCGATCCTCACTATACTCTTTTAGTTTACTACTCACTATCACATTTTCCTTATTTTTCTTGAAACACATCACCCTTCATACCACAGTGCATTACTGAAAATTAGGAAATCTTTACTCAATGCAGACTAGTCCAGTTCAGACGCTTTGGTTAGCAATATTCTCATTTGTCCAAACCTTGCTAACATGTAATAAACTTTTCAGCTTTCGCAAGATGAAAACTTTATCATTCTTAGTAGCTTTAACTCATATCAAAATTTTATAAGAGATATACACTTCTCGTTCAGACTATTTGCCTTTTACCCGTAAAGAAATGAAATTCTATTATCAGATTTGGGAAAAATGATCCTAACATAATTGTCATATGAAATCTTTCAAATAAATAATTCACACAAATTAAACACTCGAGCCGATTTAAACACCGTTGAATGACATTTCAAGTAATCCTTTCTTCTAGTTACTAAACAATTCATCATGCAGTCCTTTACTATTCATTCCTTATGCTAATCAAAACCATCTGAATTGTATTAGCTCAAGTAACCAAAATATCTCAATTGAAGACATTAACTATAATTGACTTACTTGAGAGAAGTAATCCACCATACCGATTGAAACTCGCACTTTTATCACTTATGCCTTTACTGTTGTCAAATCCTTACACAGAAATTTGAGAAATTCTAATACTAAAATCACCATATTACCAAGATCAAATCGGAAGTAAAGTCATGCTTGTCATGATTATCATGAGCTGAAGAACGCACTTCGAATATAAGTCATAATTGAAAAATTATGGAATAAAGATAACAAGAAAACCGAATAAAGAAATCCAAGATACGATAACATGCCAGAAAATAAAAAACCAAACTCATAGGAAAATATGGAAGATCACAAAAATTCTCAGAGGAAAAAAGTCCAGAAGAAAACATCATTTAATCCCACTGGAATCAAATATAACAAAAACAATGTATCTTTCCATACATATATATCAAATGGAGCAACAAGTAGAAGAAAAAGTATCATAATATCATACATATCCTCTCATCAATTCTTATCAGAAAAATGTAATAAAATGCCCAAGGAAATACAGCAATACAAATTATAAATCAGTCAGACTACCAATGCTTCTATCTAACATCAAGATTAGAAAACATTCCCATATAATAAGAATTTCTTCAAAAGATCAACAGCCATAGAATTTTTCTGAGAACGGATAAATACATAGAACATCTCAAAAGAAACTGTTAAATCTGTTCAACCGTAACTGTCACACTCAGATATTACACATTTCAAATATCATTTCCCACAACTAGTTCTACCATCACAAATTTCATGTTAGACCTTTTACTAAAGAAGACCAGTTCTGAATAAATTTTGATTTACACTTTTCTCGATCTTGTACCTGAGTAATTCAATTTACCAAAGTAAATTCATTCTCTAACTGGGACAGTGCATAGCTCCAATAATCTTTATGTCAACCTGATACTTTTCTAGCTCTGACTTTACTTATCAACTCATTCTCAATCTCTAATCATACTTATAATTATTCTATCATTGAACTCTTTGGTTTTTCAACCGGGAACTTATTCAGTACAAATCTCATGAAATTCCATTATAAGCACCACTTCGATAAGGGGGAGAGGTTGTAGAGCCTCTGACTCGACTTTCTTATACATATACATATGACACAACTTTCATCATCATAGCAACATCGTCAAAATCATGTCATTCATTTTAGGCAACACAACATTTATGTTGGTTTACACCAATTTTCCAATTATCCCAATCAACTTGTCAAGTAAGCCAAGTGCACTACATCACATGAGCATTAAGCAAATATAGATATTTATCACAACATAAACTTTCATATCACGTGTTATCACATATATATCATAAACTTTTGTTCATACTTTTCTGAACCGAGACTTATCATAATCATAATTTTACTCAAATACCTTCAATCACCTTGAACATGGTTGGCGCAGCTCGGTTGGAGAGTACCTTTGTCTAAGACATCACACTATCACGGATCCGTGGAATGTATAACTAGACTTTTACATATGCTAGGTTAGTCCTAGAACCGACTAAACCATAGCTTTGATACCACCAAATGTAACACCCCTTACCCGTATCCAAGGCCGGAACTTAACCATACACATAGATGAAAATCGGGCCATAAAATTTCATTTAATTCAAAACTTTTCGAATACATGCATAGACTCATATTTAAAGACATATAACATGGCATAAATGAGCACTTACACATCCATCATCATGAAATAAAATGTCATTCACTTTAAACATATTTGTTACCATCCTGTATATAATATACATTCTTACATTAACTAGAACTAGACATGCTAAATCTTATTCTCATTTTATACCATCATAATGTAGTTACCAATTTGTCCATTAAACATCCATATTCAAGGCAACATTACTCATTTCCATTTAATTCATGATCCATTGGCCTGCATTTAACTTACCTAAAGTATTACCAATCATGCATAATAAACAAAGCTAACTATATCATCATATCAAAACATAGGACATGTCATGATTAATTAAACTTATAAACCATAATGGATAAGGACCACATCTCATGATCATATACGATAACTCAATGCAGACTAATACGTATGGTCAAAGTCATAATAATAATACATATCACAAACCAACTTCCTATACATACCACTCACTTGATATTTCTAATATTTGAATTAATTCTCCCAAAAATGATAGTTTGATAGTGTGATTTTTCCTCCGACGATCTCCAACCCCGAGCTGACCTGCCAATACTAAAGAAATGGAGAGGATAGGTAAGCTTTACACTTAGTAAGTCCATATGAAATTAATAAGCATTTACTAACATGCTTTTCAAGATAAAACACTATAATTGTACAATTACACATGATCAGGTTAAGCTATTTTTATCGAGTTATAGTTACTAAATAATTCATATCTAGAGCTACAAAACTCCAAATTTAGTTTTGTTAATTTTCGTTGAAACTAAATTCATATACCTTTCTCTCATAAAATTTGCAGAATTTTTTGTTCAGTCAATTAGTACAGTTTATTCATTAAAATTTCCCCTATTTTGCTGTCCAATAGTTCTGACCTCTCTTCACTAAAAATTATTTATCTCATATTTCGGGGCTCGGATGATGTTCCTGTCCATTCATCCTAAAAGTAGACTCATTTAGGATTTTATTAATATAAATTATAATTCATAATTATTTTTTTACAATTTTTAACATTTTTTCCAAGTCAGAATAGGGGATCTCGAATTCATTCTAATACTGTCTCACAAAAATTAGAATATCACATAATATAAAACTCTTTTGCTCCCCTTGTTTCTTTTATATGAAAATGACTCATTAATATTTAATTGCATAATTGTTTTGAAATTTAATTCAACTTACACAATTTTTTGTGAATTTTCAAAGTCACACAACTGCTGTTGTCCAACACTATTTTACTACTAAAATTCACTCTTACGTAATTTCACTTAATCCATTTTGTCTTATCGAAGTTCACTCAAATATCGAGCACATTGCTCATAATTTTCATAAACATATGCCTGCACTTATTCATCATATAATCATGTTCACATGTATTTTTACTTGACTGAGTTTCCCATTGAACTCTTCGGAATAATAACCGATACTCAGTTGTCTGCACATATTTTCACACATATAGACAAGGCTGTCTGGTACACATAATAGCCTGCACTTAGTACTACACATGCGACCAATTATCCGGTACACGTAGTAGCCTGTACTTAGTACTACACACGTGAACTCACAATAGATCATTCATATCGTTTCTATTCCGAAGGCTCAACCAGGAAATTCCTCACTTTCCAACATGTTACAAATTTATTCATAGTCCTTTTTCAATTTGTAATTTACAACAAATAACCATTCTATAGGTAGCCACATTTCATATGATAACAAAATATAATAAAATAAAAAGAATTGATAAATTATTTACGTACAAACTTGTCGAAATCTCATCAGATACAACCCATGTAATAGTAATTTAACATTCAATTCATGTAACAATAATTTGTCATTCAATTTCACATGACACAACAAGCATCACATTTTCCATATTATACACACCATACATCAACTTCTCCTAAACATATTAAATCATACAATTTATGCCATAACAATAGAAAATTACAATTCAAGTATGGTATTGCATTATTATTAACAAACGAACTTACCTCGTATACGAAAATGGCTATTTTTACCATTTTGTCCACAACCTGATTTTAGCCCAAATTTCAATTTTCCTTGCTCTATCATTACAAATATAGCCTAATTAGGACTCACATTATTCAAATTGACCCAAAATCATATTTTGGAAAAATTACAAATTTGCCGCTAAACTTTGTCAAAATAACATTTTTTCCCCTAGGCTCGTAAATTAAACTTCATCCTATTTTCTTATGTTTTATGACATGCTGATCATTTTTACCTTTTATAGAAACATCAAATTCACACTCTAACATGTACTTATGAACATTAGGTATTTTTACCGATTTTGTCGTTTTACTCGTTTTCACATAAAATCGCTTAGTAAAAGTTGTTTAACATAATTTTAAGCTTCATATTCTTTCATAAAACATCAAAATAAACACATTTCACCTATGGGTATTTTTCCAAATATAAACCCTAGGTTAAATTATTGCTAGAATAAGCTTAACCAAGTTACCGGGATTTCAAAAATGTAAAGAACTTTAAAAATGGGGCTAAGGAGCACTTACAATCGAGCTTGGAGTTTGAACAAACCTTAACCATGGCTACTACTGGTAGAAATAGTTGAATGAAGAAGATGATAGCTAATTTGGCTTATTTCCCTTTTTAATTCTTTTAATTATTAGTTTACCAAAATATCCCTAACTTAAAAATATTTTATTACACCCATTTCATGTCTATTTTTGTCCAGAAATTAACCAATGGTCTAACTACCATTTAAGGACCCTCAATTTAAAATTTCATAACAATTGGACACCTCTAGTATGTAGAACTCTATTTTTGCACTTTTTACGATTTAGTCCTTTTGACTAAATTAAGTGCCCGAATGTCAAAATTTTCGGACGAAATTTTCACGAAATTATTCCATGAAATTTTAGACCATAAAAATATAATAAAAAAATAAAATTTTCATCGTTGGATTTGTGGTCCCGAAACTACTGTTCTGACTAGGCCCAAAATCAGGTTGTTACACATTATCTCTAAGCAAAGATACAACACATTTGATACATTCATCTAGAGTACAGGACAATTCATCAAATACTCTAATTGTGTTCTCGAGCCAGAACTCAGCCCTCTCAGCATCATCATCAACTGTAGCCCGAAACTCTTCTGCCCCGTGTTTGCGTATCTTATCCACTGGCAGCTTCCTCAATCGAATCGAATCCATCACTTGTGGCATAATTGGGACTTGTCGAGAAACAAGTGGGGGTAGAGGTTGTTGAGCAGCCAGATTCGTTCGAATGAATTTCGTGAACCACTCACTCATCGTTTGGAAGAAGGCTTGCTCAGCCTCTCCCCCTTGGCTACTTGAATTCGGCCTAAACTCAGCCAGCGCTGACCCTTGAGCGGGAGCAGGCACATTACTTTCATCATCATCAGCTATTGATCGATCGGGATCCATTTGTTATATGAAAAACACATTTTAACTGTCAGGAATCATCACACTATTATCAAACATCGCAGTTTATATATATGGCATGTATAGCTAGACTATCACACGCTATGTTAGTCCTAGAATCAACTAAACTGTGGCTCTGATACCAATAAATGTAACACCCCTAACCCATATACGAAGCCGAAATAGGGTTACGAAGCATTACCGAACAACACACTTCATTCACATACATTTATACATTCATAATCAAAATGCATTCAAAACATTCACAATGTCCCTTATAAGACTTTACTAGACCTTAAAACAAGCTTAGAAGTGGTTTGAGACTAAACCAATAACATTTGCAAACTTTGGGAAACTTAGAAAATTTTCTTTAATTTTAGGGTTACACGCCATTGTGAACACGGCTACTAGACACGCTCGTGTCATAGGCCGTGTGAAAACAGGGCATACATACTAACTTGCACCATAAGGCCTAGGACACTCCCGTGTGCCATGGTCGTGGGAAAATTAAGGAGGTTACTGACTTGGCCACATGGCCGACCACATGCCCATGTGCCAGCCCTTGTGCCATACACGGCCAATAGAAATGCCCGTGTGTCTAGGCCGTGTCAAAATTGTAGGGTATACTGCTTTAATTTGAAAGGGTACCCTAGGGGACACACGGCCGTGTAACATGACCGTGTTTCGCACACGGCTGAGACACACGCTCGTGTCTCTGCCCGTGTGGAAAAAAAATAGGCCATTTGAAAAGCCAATTTGCCACCTTACTCTTATGCACACATAGCAACCAAATTGGTACCATTTCATTTCACTTATAAACAACCAAAACATGCCAATTTATACACATATCATGCCTACTATCATCAACCATTTCCACTACTCAATTTCCTTATTCAAAACTTACCAAATCATTATACCAAAATCATCAAAAATCACATAACTTATAATTACATTTTATCACCTTTTCATTAACTAAATCATACCTCTCAAACATATCAAATCATCATCTATAAATCACACCATAATATGCCATTCCCCAAGCATTAACACACGAACTTATAACTATCCAAAACAGGCAACACATAAACATACTAAGCAAGCCAATTTACATGGCCATACATACCAACATTTACAAGCCAAATCTCGTGGCTATTACCATAACTCAAAACATATCAAGATGACACTAGCCTATACATGCCATATACCATATATACAAAGCTTCAGAAGTACCAACGAGTTGATTGATACTGTGATCACGTTTCCCAATGATCCTCGAGTCTGAGTTAGCTTTGTGACTCTATAAAACACAAACAAATAACACATAGTAAGCTTCATAGCTTAATAAGTTCGTACTAATAAACTCGACAGTTCATAATATTCAAATCATCAATTAATAAACACCTAATAAGTTTCATATCATCACTCAATTCTAACCCATGACCATTTATCATATATATATAGATCCATCAAGCTTCATACACATAGTATCAACTACCACATAATTATCGTACGTACCTCTACTCTTCTGTATTTAATTATTACATTTTCGCCTCTTTGTTCAATACGTTAATCCATCCAGAAATCTTTCAATACTCAAGGAACTCGCATACTTAGTGCCAAAATGATTAGTCGAAGCTATAACGATACCGCACACTTAGTGCCATCACATTAAACCAAAGCTATCTCAGTATCGTACACTTAGTGCCACATATAACTGAAGCTATTCCAATTCGCACACTAAGTGCTATATGTAGTCGAAGCTATCTCGAAACGCACACTAAGTGCCAAACATAGTCAATTTGTTTTCATACTCAACCGTAGTCTCATATATACAATTTATGTGATATTAAATCATTCGAAACATAAATGTAACAATGTTTATCACGTACGAACTTACCTCAGATGTAAAAACAACGAAACTAGTCGATTAGTCGAGTACTTTGTTCTTGCCTCGATCTAAGTCTGGGTTCCTCTTATCTTGATCTATATTATAAAAAAATTCAATTCATTTAATCACATAATATTTCAATTTAGTCCACAACACATATTTGGGCATTTTTTCACTTCAACCCCTAAAGTTCCACATTTATTCAATTTAGTCCTTATTTCATAAATACACAAAATTCATAAAATTCAATAAGACCTATTCTTGGCCGAATTACCTATAGGTCCCTACAAGCCCATATTTATCATTTATTTCATGTTTCAACCCTTCAATTTACAAATTTCACAATTTAATCCTTATTTGACATTTTTACTCAAAATCACTTTACAAAATATGTATATCAAACACCAAGCTTTCATAATTCATTGTCAAACATCATAAAACTCATGGATTCATCAATGGAATTTTTCAAAATCACTAAAAATCTAAAAAATTAAGGTACGGGCTAACTAGTACTCGAAGCAACGATCACAAAAACGTAAAAATCATAAAAAAAATCAAGCTCAAAACATACCTCAATTGAGAATACAAAGGGCCGAGCCCTAAAATGCTTCAATGGTTGTTTCTTTTCTCCATATTCGATTGAATATTAATGAAGATGACAACTATTTTCAATTTTGTTTGGTTTTATTATACATAATACATAATTTACTATTTTACCCTTAATTAAACCATTATAAAATCACCTAATATATGCCCATTGATGTCAAATTCTACTACCAATGTTCTAATTACATCATAAGGACCTCCCGTTTAATAAGTCATAGCAATTAAGCACTTTTAACTTACAGCATTCTACTTTTGCATTTTACGCGATTAAGTCTTTTTTCTCAAATTGAGCTATTAAACGATAAAATTAGCTCACGAAATTTTCACACATACATATTAACATTCTGTAAACACCAAAAATAATATTAATATAATTTTACAACCTCAGATTTATGGTTTAGAAACCACCATTCCAATTTAGCAAAAACCGAGCTGTTACAGTTTATTTATGTTATAATTGTTGCAAATTGTGTTTAATTTTGCTAAAATCTATTTCATTCATATAGTTTGCATATTTAGGATAATTTTCATTGGGGATCATTACATTTAGTTTAGTATATTTAATTTTAATCATCACTTCTCAATCATATTGTGTTTTTATTTACCAAGTTATTAATATAATTTTACAATTAAATGATTTAATAGAAATACAATCCCTGTGAAGATGATAACTCGATACTTACTTATTACTTGATAATGACTGTGTACACTTGCACAAACCTACACATTACAAGTACTAAGGGTGAGCTAATATAATTTCTGAGCGTGTAGGAGACCACTAGAAGGCATACTAACTTGATACTAGTCGTTGTGTTGCAACATGGAGCATGGAATGTCGCAACATAGGAAGAAGAATAGAAGAATTTCAAGACTACCTTCAATGTCGCAACACAACTTGAGGATGTCGCGACACACCCTTGAAGACACCCTGAAGATGGAGCATACTGCCCTCGATGTCCTGACACAGGACCTGATGTGTTGCAACATCACCTCTGTATGAGAAATAATTATGAACTAGGGGTGTTTTGGTTCATACAATCAAACATTAAACATGTGGATGATAGCTGACCTAGGGTTAAGGACGACGGCCACACTAAAGTATATAAATAGGCTCATTTAACACATGTTACAAATAGTTTTTCATATTGTATAATTTTCTTCTTGGATTTAGATTTAGTCTTTGGTTTTTCTCTTTTTTAAGACATTAGGTTTATTTTGGTTTTGTTATTTGTTCTTATGGAAGAAATCAAATGTAATAGCCCAAAATTGGGTCAAGTTGGAACAGAGGTTTCGGGACCTTAAAATCTGAGATAAAAATAATTATTTTATGATTATTTTGAGGTCTTTGATATGATTTCATGATTTTGTGAAAATTTCATGAAGAAATTCTATATATAAAGTGCTCAATTTGAAGTTAGGGACTAAATTGAATAAGTTGCAAAACTTGCATTCTAGAAGTTTCTAGTATGAAATTGCTTTGAAGTATTAATTAGGAGGTCTTAAATAGGAATTTTACCAATTTCTAAGTGATGGAAAAAAATTGGACATGGATGGAATTTTTGAAAGTTTAGTAAGGAAGGGCATTTTGGTCATTTGGTAATTAAAAGAAATAAAAAGGGAAAATAAAGCCAAAATTGACTCATCTTTTTCATGGAGGCCGAAATTAGCATGGGTGAAGCCATGGCTAGGGTTTTCAAGCTTTTCAAGCTCAATAGTAAGTCCATTCTAGCCCCGTTTTTCAAGTTCTTTACATTTTTGGAATCTCGGTAATTTGATTAAGGTTATTCTAGCAATAATTTAAGCTAGGGTTCATATTTGGAAAAATACCCATAGGTGAAATGTGTTTATTTTGCTGTTTTATGATAGACTATGAGGTTTAAAATTATGTTAGACAACTTGTGCTACTCAGTTTTGAGTGAAAACGAGAAAAAGGGCTTAATCGGTAAAAATACCTAATAATCATAAGTATATGTTAGAGTGAGAATTTGATGTTTCCATAGAAGGGAAAAGTGATCAGCATGTCATAAAACATAAGAATAAGGGATGAAGTTTAATTCCTGAGCCTAGGGGCAAAAGTGTAAGTATGCAAAAGTTTGGGGCAAAATTGTAATTTTTCCAAAGTTTGAGTTAAGGACTGTTTTGAATAGTACATTAATTAAATAAGTAAAATATGATGTTTTAGATCTCGAAAAACGAGATTTGAACCTAGAATGAGAGAAAAATCGAAAATTAGGAAAGCTGGTAAAATGGCCGTTTTAGTATCGAGGTAAGTTCATGTGTAAAATTGTAACATCCTGATTTTCGGGTTTTTCGCGATTCTTGATATTTTAAGTAAATTTTTAAAATTTGAGTTGTGGTTGTGTAATTCATAATTTGAGTAGGTAAATGGGCTTATGGAAGGCCCACGAGTTGGCCAAAACCCGGTAGAATTTTTAAATTTTGGACTTAGGAGTTAGGGGTTCTGGCTAGGTGCCCTTATATAAAGTCGTGGGTAAAATGTATCACAAAAAGAGCTTTAGTAAAGTGGCAAGGGTGACGCCACTAAGCTCCCAAAAAGGTGGCGTGTGGAGCATAGGGGAAGTCCTGGGACCAATTCCCTGTGATGGCAAAAATAATGCTAATTTTTATGCTTTGTGCATATGGGGGAGTGCTGGAAACGAACTGGAGCATGTTTTCGATGTGGGTCCAAGGAGCATAAGTTCAGGGAGTGTCCTCGGAGGACAGCTCAGGAGCTAGCTGCAGAGCAAAGGGATGTCCAACCACGGCAAGGAGGACCACCACCACAGAGGGGTCGTGGGCAAGGAAGAGGTGGCAATGGTAATGGACGAGGATGTGGGGCACCTGGCAGAGGTGCTGGACATGCTGAAGCCCGACAGCCGGCGTTGGTTTATGCTGCATGACGTCGTGAGGAGTGTGACGCTCCTGATGTTATAACTGGTATGTTCTTCATTCATAGCATACCTTACACTGCTTTGATTGATGTGGGTTCCACTCACTCATATGTAGCTTGTGATGTATCTGGGGCTTTAGGTGTGCTTCCTGAGGAGACTGTGAGTGGGGTGTCGGTGATAAGCCCATTGGGACATTCGGTTAAGATAGATAAACTTTTTAAGGCAGTACCGTTAGTGACACAAGATAAAATTTTTGAAGGAGACTTGATGGAGTTGCCATTTGGGGATTTTGATCTTATCTTGGGAATGGACTGGTTAACTAAGCACAATGCGACGTTGGATTGTGCTGCAAAGAGGATGGTACTACGTACTACTGAAGATGAGGATATAATGGTCATAGGGGAACGAAAGGATTATTTGTCCAATGTTGTTTCGGCTTTAAGAGCCGAGAAGTTGATTCGGAAAGGTTGTCAGGCGTACTTGGCCCTTGTAAGTCAAACGGGACTTGAGGAGATAACGGTAGAGTCGGTTAGGACTATTAAGGAATTTCAGGATGTATTCCCAGATGAACTTCCTGGATTACCCCCGAACAGAGAAGTCAAGTTTAGAATCGACTTACTACCTGGAATAGCTCCTGTGTCCATTGCGCCTTATGGGATGGCACCAAAGGAATTGGTGGAATTGAAGGCTTAGATTCAGGAACTGTTGGATAGAGGGTTTATAAGACCAAGTGTTTCCCCGTGGGGTGCACTGGTACTGTTCGTAAAGAAGAAAGATGGGACTATGCGAATGTGTATTGCCTATTGGTAGTTGAATAAACTGACGATCAAGAATAAGTATCCATTACCAAGAATCGATGATCTGTTCGACCAATTATAAGGAGCCTCGGTATTTTCTAAGATCGACCTTCGGTGGGGATATCATCAATTAAGAGTTAAAGAGGTGGATATTTATAAGACGGCGTTCAGGACTCGATACAGTCATTACGAGTTTCTGGTAATGCCTTTTGGACTGACTAATGCACCGGCAGCATTCATGGATTTGATGAATTGGGTATTCCAGCCATACTTGGATCGGTTCGTAGTCATTTTTATTGACGATATCTTGGTGTATTCAGAAACAGAAGAGAAGCATGATGAGTATCTTCGTGTAGTGCTGTAAGTGTTAAGGGAGAAGCAACTTTATGCAAAGTTTAGTAAGTGCGAGTTTCGGCTGAAAGAAGTTACCTTCTTGGGTCATGTTGTGTCTGCCTAGGGGATCAAGGTAGACCCTCGAAAGATTGAAGCAATTTTGGAATGGAATCCACCGAGGTCGGTAACAGAGATCTGAAGTTTTCTGGGGTTGGCAGGTTATTATCAGAGATTCGTGGAAGGATTTTCTGTGTTGGCAGCACCGTTAACGAAACTTATAAGGAAGGGAGCACCTTTTGTTTGGACAAATAAGCAGCAAGAGGCTATTGAGAAGTTGAAGAAGGTTTTGACGGAAGCACCAGTGTTGATTTAGCCAGAGTCTGGTAAGGATTTCACTGTGTACAACGATGCGTCATATGTAGGTTTAGGCTGCATGTTGATACAAGAGGGTAAAGTGGTCGCTTATGCTTCACGACAGCTTAAGCTGTACGAGGTGAACTACCCTACGCATGACTTGGAATTGGCAGCGGTAATCTTTGCACTTAAGATATAGAGGCATTACCTGTATAGGGAGAAATGCATCATCTATAGGGATCACAAGAGTCTTAAGTACTTGCTGACTTAAAAGGAGCTGAATCTTAGGCAGCGAAGGTGGATAGAGTTGTTAAAGGACTATGATTGTTCGATTGAGTACCATCCAGGTAAGGCGAATGTCGTGGCTGATGCGCTAAGTCGTAGGGCTGTGGCGGAATTAAAGGCGATGTTTGCTCGTCTAATTTTGTATGACGACGGAAGTTTATTGGCGGAGTTGCAAGTAAGACCGACTTGGGTAGAACAGATTAAGAAGCAATAGTTGGAGGACGAGTCGTTGGTTTCTCGATTTCAGCAAGTTGAGAAGGGGCAGAATCCAGACTTTGGGTTAAATAGTGAGAGAGTTTTTTATTTTCGAGGAAGAATTTGTATGCCGAAAGACTCAGACTTGAGATTGATGATTTTGAAAGAGGCACATAATGGACCTTGTGGTATGCATCTAGGTGGGAGTAAGTTGTATCGAGACTTGCGAAAGCCATATTGGTGGCCCGGGCTTAAGCGAGAAGTAACTGAATTTATAAGGAGATGTTTGACATGTCAACAAGTGAAGGCCGAGCATCAACTGCCTTCGGGATAGTTACAGCCGGTGAAGATACCACTTTAGAAGTGGGAAAGGGTAACTATGGACTTTGTAAGTGGGTTGCCGTTGACACCTTCTAAGAAGGATTCGGTTTGGGTGATTGTGGATAGACTCACGAAATCTGCTCATTTCATACATGTTCGAACCGATTACTCACTTCAGAAGTTGGCCAAATTGTATGTGGCAGAAATAGTACGGTTGCATGGTGTGCCAGCATTGATAATTTCAGACCGAGACCCAAGGTTTACATATCGGTTTTGGAAGAAGTTGCATGAGGCATTGGGAACACGATTGGATTTCAGTACGGCTTTTCACCCTCAGTCGCATGGGCAGTTAGAGAGGGTTATTCAGATTTTAGAGGATATGTTGAGGGGTTGTGCTATTGAGTTTAGAGGCAGTTGGGAGGACCATTTGCCATTGGCGGAGTATAACAACAGTTACCAAGCAAGTATTCAGATGGCTCCATATGAGGCACTATATGGGCGAAGGTGTTGTTCGCCTACTTGTTGGGCAGAATTGGGGGAAAGGCAAATACTTGGGCCAGAGTTGGTAGCAGATACTGAAGACAAGATTAAGGTGATCAGGAATCAGTTAAAGGAGGCGGCGGATCGAGAAAAGTCTTATACCGATCTGAAGCGTAAGGATATTGAATATGCGGTAGGGGACATGGTCTTTTTGAAAGTTTCGCCTTGGAAGAAGATTTTGAGATTTGGTAAGAAGGGTAAGTTGAGCCTACGGTTTATTGGGCCTTACCGAATCATTAAACGGATAGGGCCGGTGGCATATCAGCTAGAGTTACCTCCAGAGCTGGATCGTATTCACGACGTTTTCCATGTGTCCATGCTAAGGCGATATCATTCTGACCCAACTCATATCGTGCCAATTGCAGAAATCGAAGTACGGTTGGATTTGACTTTTGAAGAGGAACCTGTGCAAATACTTGATCGCGATGTCAAGGTGTTGAGAAGGAGGTCAGTCCCATTAGTGAAGGTACTCTGGAGGAACCATGGCAAGGAAGAAGCTACTTGGGAGACCGAAGAGGCAATGCGTCAGCAGTACCCTCAACTGTTTGGATCAGGTAAATTTCGAGGCCGAAATTTATTTAAGGAGGGTAGAGTTGTAACATCCTGATTTTCGGGTTTTTCGCGATTCTTGATATTTTAAGTAAATTTTTAAAATTTGAGTTGTGGTTATGTAATTCATAATTTGAGTAGGTAAATGGGCTTATGGAAGGCCCATGAGTTGGCCAAAACCCGGTAGAATTTTTAAATTTTGGACTTAGGAGTTAGGGGTTCTGGCTAGGTGCCCTGATATAAAGTCGTGGGTAAAATGTATCACAAAAAGAGCTTCAATAAAGTGGCAAGGGTGACGCCACTAAGCTCCTAAAAAGGTGGCGTGTGGAGCATAGGGGAAGTCCTGGGATCGATTCCCTGTGATGGCAAAAATAATGCTAATTTTTATGCTTTGTGCATCCAAGAGTTGTAGCTGAATGGAACTCTTTAGAGGAGAATTTGAATCAGTCAAATGCAAGGATTAAGGAGGGATAAGGGGAGAGATTTTAGGGATTTGAGAGGGAGATAGTGTCAACCGATTTGAGGGGATTAGGGAGGGAATTTCGGTAGAGGGGTTTTAGGTGGGGATTTTTGGCTTTAGGGGCTAGGTTGTGCCGTTTTCTCCTTTGGTGTGTAGCCTTTTTCTCTCTTTTCTTTTCCAGCCGAATCTACCTCCCTCCCATTCATCTTTTCTTCCTTTTTTCTTCTTTCAAACCAGCCCACTATTTCCCTCCATTCGCCCATTGTTTCTTTCCTTTATCTCTACTTCTGCCGAAATACCGCAAAAGCCGAAATCAGTAAAGATAGGGGGTGCCAATTCTTTGTGACCAGCAACCTTTTCTTTCCTTTTCAATTGTTGGCGTTCAATTCCTTTACCTTTTAGGCGTACGGGTTCAAGAGAAGAAAGACTGTGGTAAGTGCTCAAACTCTAAAAGATTCCTAGAGTAACTTTTGACCAAAAGCCGAAACCCCTCTAGTTTAGGAAGGTGGCCGAATATGGGTATAGGCCTTATGGGGTCTTCTTTTAATATTTTTGTGGTTTATTTAGTGGAGGAGCAGCAAGGTGTAGTGTCGACTTGAAGTAGCTTGAATCACCGGATTGGCTAGACCTAGTCATCAATCGCAGCAAGGTAAGATTCCTAAGGCCATTATGGATGGTGGCTGAATGTGTAAGTATTAATATTAGATGATTTTTGGTTTGGTTCAATTATGGGAAACTGATTATTAATGATGGATTATAGGAGAAATCATGTAGGAGATCTCATCGAGGAATATCGCCAAACAGGTGCGTAACGAACCCTCTTTCATAAGCTTAAAGCGATAAATGCCGAAATGCCGAAATTCTGGCATTTCGAGGACTCGTGAGCAAGCGAACGCTCATTAGTTAGTTAGATTCATTGAGATGATGATCAGGAACATTGGAAACGGTAAGAACGTGATTTTTGGCATTCACAGTAAGTTGGGCCTCGAGGGGCTGCAATAGGGCCCAATAGGCTTTCGAGCCCATTTGGGTCCAAAGAGCATAAGTTTAAGGAGTGTCCTCGGAGGACAGCTCAGGAGCTAGTTGTAGAGCAAAGGGATGTCCAACCACGGTAAGGAGGACCACCACCACAGAGGGGTCGTGGGCAAGGAAGAGGTGGCAATGGTAATGGACGAGGATGTGGGGCACCTGGCAGAGGTGCTGGACATGCTGAAGCCCGACAGCCGGCATTGGTTTATGCTGCATGACGTCGTGAGGAGTGTAACGCTCCTGATGTTATAACTGGTACGTTCTTCATTCATAGCATACCTTACACTGCTTTGATTGATGTGGGTTCCACTCACTTGTATGTAGCTTGTGATGTATCTGGGCTTTGGGTGTGCTTCCTGAGGAGACTGTGAGTGGGGTGTCGGTGATAAGCCCCTTGGGACATTCGGTTAAGGTAGATAAACTTTTTAGGGCAGTACCGTTAGTGACACAAGATAAAATTTTTGAAGGAGACTTGATGGAGTTGCCATTTGGGGATTTTGATCTTATCTTGGGAATGGACTAGTTAACTAAGCACAAGGCGACGTTGGATTGTACTGCAAAGAGGATGGTACTACGTACTACTGAAGATGAGGAGATAATGGTCATAGGGGAACGAAGGGATTATTTGTCCAATGTTGTTTTGGGTTTAAGAGTCGAGAAGTTGATTCGAAAAGGTTGTGAGGCGTACTTGGCCCTTGTAAGTCAAACGGGACTTGAGGAGATAACAGTAGAGTCGGTTAGGACTATTAAGGAATTGTAGGATGTATTCCCAGATGAACTTCCTGGATTACCCCTGAACAAAGAAGTGAGTTTAGAATCGACCTACTACCTGGAACAGCTCCTGTGTCCATTGCGCCTTATGGGATGGCACCAAAGGAATTGGTGGAATTGAAGGCTCAGATTCAGGAACTGTTGGATAGAGGGTTTATAAGACCAAGTGTTTCCCCGTGGGGCGCACCGGTACTGTTCGTAAAGAAGAAAGATGGGACTATGCGAATGTGTATTGACTATCGGCAGTTGAATAAACTGACGATCAAGAATAAGTATCCGTTACCAAGAATCGATGATCTGTTCGACTAATTAAAAGGAGCCTCAGTATTTTCTAATATCGACCTTCGGTCGGGATATCATCAATTAAGAGTTAAAGAGATGGATATGTATAAGACGGCGTTCAAGACTAGATACGGTCATTACGAGTTTCTGGTAATGCCTTTTGGACTGACTAATGCACCGACAGCATTCATGGATTTGATGAATCGGGTATTCCAGCCATACTTGGATCGGTTCGTAGTCGTTTTTATTAATGATATCTTGGTGTATTCGAAAACGGAAGAGAAGCATGATGAGCATCTTCGTGTAGTGCTGCAAGTGTTAAGGGAGAAGCAACTTTATGCAAAGTTTAGTAAGTGCGAGTTTTGGCTGAAAGAAGTTACCTTCTTGGGGCATGTTGTGTCTGCCGAGGGGATCAAGGTGGACCCTCGAAAGATTGAAGCAATTTTGGAATGGAAGCCACCGAGGTCGGTAACAGATATCCGAAGTTTTCTGGGGTTGGCAGGTTGTTATCGGAGATTCGTGGAAGGATTTTCTGTGATGGCAGCACCGTTAACGAAATTTAAAAGGAAGGGAGCACCTTTTGTTTGGACAAATAAGCAGCAAGAGGCTTTGGAGAAGTTGAAGAAGGTCTTGACGGAAGGGCCAGTGTTGATTTAGCCAGAGTCTGGTAAGGATTTCACTGTGTACAGCGATGCATCACATGTAGGTTTAGGCTGCGTGTTGATGCAAGAGGGTAAAGTGGTCGCTTATGGTTTACGAAAGCTTTAGCTGCACGAGGTGAACTACCTTACGCATGACTTGGAATTGGCAGCGGTAATCTTTGCACTTAAGATATGGAGGCATTCCCTGTATGGGGAGAAATGCATCATCTATTCGGATCACAAGAGTCTTAAGTACTTGCTGACTTAAAAGGAGCTGAATCTTAGGCAGCGAAGGTGGATAGAGTTGTTAAAGGACTATGATTGTTCGATTGAGTACCATCCAGGTAAGGCGAATGTCGTGGCTGATACGCCAAGTCGAAGGGCTGTGGCGGAATTAAAGGCGATGTTTGCTCGTCTAAGTTTGTATGACGACGGAAGTTTATTGGCGGAGTTGCAAGTAAGACCGACTTGGGTAGAACAGATTAAGAAGCAACAGTTGGAGGACAAGTCGTTGGTTTCTCGATTTCAGCAAGTTGAGAAGGGGCAGAATCCAGACTTTGGGTTAAATAGTGAGAGAATTCTTTCTTTTCGAGGAAGAATTTGTATGCCGAAAGACTCAGACTTGAGATTGATGATTTTGAAAGAGGCACATAATGGACCTTGTGCTATGCATCCAGGAGGAAGTAAGTTGTATCGAGACTTGTGAGAGCAATATTGGTGGCCTGGGCTTAAGCGAGAAGTGACCGAATTTTTAGGGAGATGTTTGACATGTCAACAAGTGAAGGCCGAGCATCAACTACCTTCGGGATTGTTACAACCGGTGAAGATACCACTTTGGAAGTGGGAAAGGGTAACTATGGACTTTGTAAGTGGGTTGCCATTGACACCTTCTAAGAAGGATTCGGTTTGGGTGATTGTGGATAGACTCACGAAATCTGCTCATTTCATACCTGTCCGAACCGATTACTCACTTCAGAAGTTGGCCAAATTGTATGTGGCGGAAATAGTACGGTTGCATGGTGTGCCAGCATCGATAATTTCGGATCGAGACCCAAGGTTTACATCTCGGTTTTGGAAGAAGTTACATGAGGCATTGGGAACGCGATTGGATTTCAGTACGGCTTTTCACCCTCAGTCGGATGGGCAGTTAGAGAGGGTTTTCAAATTTTAGAGGATATGTTCAGGGGTTGTGCTATTGAGTTTAGAGGCAGCTGGGAGGACCATTTGCCATTGGCAGAGTATAACAACAGTTACCAAGCATGTATTCAGATAGCTCCATATGAGGCACTATATGGGCGAAGGTGTCGTTCGCCTACTTGTTGGGCAGAATTAGGGGAAAGGCAAATACTTGGGCCAGAGTTGGTAGCAGATACTGAAGACAAGATTAAGGTGATCAGGAATCGGTTAAAGCAGGCGGCGGATCGAGAAAAGTCTTATACCGATCTGAAGCGTAAGGATATTGAATATGCGGTAGGGGACATGGTCTTTTTGAAAGTTTCGCCTTGGAAGAAGATTTTGAGATTTGGTAAGAAGGGTAAGTTGAGCCCACGGTTTATTGGGCCTTACCGAATCATTAAGTGGATAGGGCCGGTGGCTTATCAGCTAGAGTTACCTCTAGATCTGGATCGTATTCACGACGTTTTCCATGTGTCCATGCTAAGGCGATATCATTCTGACCCAACTCATATCGTGCCAGTTGCAGAAATCGAAGTACGGTCGGATTTGACTTTTGAAGAGGAACCTGTGCAAATACTTGATCACGATGTCAAGGTGTTGAGAAAGAGGTCAGTCCCATTAGCGAAGGTACTCTGGAGGAACCATGGCAAGGAAGAAGCTACTTGGGAGACCGAAGAGGCAATACGTCAGCAGTACCCTCAACTGTTTGGACAGGTAAATTTCGAGGCCGAAATTTCTTTAAGGAGGGTAGAGTTGTAACATCCTGATTTTCGAGTTTTTCGCGATTCTTGATATTTTAAGTAAATTTTTAAAATTTGAGTTGTGGTTATGTAATTCATAATTTGAGTAGGTAAATGGGCTTATGGAAGGCCCATGAGTTGGCCAAAACCCGGTAGAATTTTTAAATTTTGGACTTAGGAGTTAGGGGTTCTGGCTAGGTGCCCTTATATAAAGTCGTGGGTAAAATGTATCACAAAAAGAGCTTTAGTAAAGTGGCAAGGGTGACGCCACTAAGCTCCTAAAAAGGTGGCGTGTGGAGCATAGGGGAAGTCCTGGGATCGATTCCCTGTAATGGCAAAAATAATGCTAATTTTTATGCTTTGTGCATCCAAGAGTTGTAGCTGAATGGAACTCTTTAGAGGAGAATTTGAATCAGTCAAATGCAAGGATTAAGGAAGGATAAGGGGAGAGATTTTAGGGATTTGAGAGGGAGATAGTGTTAACCGATTTGAGGGGATTAGGGAGGGAATTTCAGCAGAGGGGTTTTAGGTGGGGATTTTCAGCTTTAGGGGCTAGGTTGTGCTGTTTTCTCCTTTGGTGTGTAGCCTTTTTCTCTCTTTTCTTTTCCAGCCGAATCTACCTCCCTCCCATTCATCTTTTCTTCCTTTTTTCTTCTTTCAAACCAGCCCACTATTTCCCTCCATTCGCCCATTGTTTCTTTCCTTTATCTCTACTTCTGCCGAAATACCGCAAAAGCCGAAATCAGTGAAGATAGGGGGTGCTGATTCTTTGTGACCAGCAACCTTTTCTTTCCTTTTCAATTTTTGGCGTTCAATTCCTTTACCTTTTAGGCGTACAGGTTCAAGAGAAGAAAGACTGTGGTAAGTGCTCAAACTCTAAACGATTCCTTGAGTAATTTTTGACCAAAAGCCGAAACCCTTCTAGTTTAGGGAGGTGGCCGAATATGGGTATAGGCCTTATGGGGTCTTCTTTTAATATTTTTGTGGTTTATTTAGTGGAGGAGCAGCAAGGTGTAGTGTCGACTTGGAGTAGCTTGAATCACCGGATTGGCTAGACCTAGTCATCAATCGCAGCAAGGTAAGATTCCTAAGGCCATTATGGATGGTGGCCGGATGTGTAAGTATTAATATTAGATGATTTTTGGTTTGGTTAAATTATGGGAAGCTGATTATTAACGATGGATTACAGGAGAAATCGTGTAGGAGATCTCATCGAGGAATATCGCCAAACAGGGTGTAACGAACCCTCTTTCATAAGCTTAAAGCGATAAATGCCGAAAAGCCGAAATGCCGAAATTCTGGCATTTCGAGGACTCCTGAGCAAGTGAACACTCATTAGTTAGTTAGATTCTTTGAGATGATGATCAGGAACATTGGAAACGGTAAGAACGTGATTTTTGGCATTCACGGTAAGTTGGGCCTCGAGGGGCTGCAATAGGGCCCAGTAGGCTTTCGGGCCCATTTGGGTAAAATTGGTAGAAAACGGAGATCTGTTAAATTGCATGTTAAGACTGTTAATACTGTTATGGATATAGGCTAAATGGGCCTATATGACAAAATCGGCTAAGTAGGGCCCATTAGAGGTTTTAGGCCCAATAACTCGATTTCGCTAAAAATGGGCCAGAATCACTGTTTGCACCCATGAATTGTTAGTAACCATTAATGAACATGGAAACCCTAATTTTGGTAAAATTACGGGATTACCCTTATAATATGAAAATGACCGTTTTGCCCCTAGGTAAAAATGACCATTATACCCCTAGGGTTTATATATGAACTTAATGCATGGGATTTTGATAAACATGGTATATATGATATGCACATGACATGTATGATATGCACATGATATGTATGATATGCACATGATATGTATGATATGCACATGAGGTATTCATAAATGCATTAGGTTGGGTTTTTATATGGATGGAGGAAGTGCAAAAGGGCTTATGCCTCAATTATTAAAAGGGATTTTGCCCCAGTTATTAAAAGGGCTTATGCCCCAGTTATTAAAAGGGCTTATGCCCCAGTTATTAAAAGGGCTTTTGCCCCAGTTATTAAAAGAGGCTAGGCCTCAAGTTATATGATAAAGTAGCTATGCTGCCAGTGGAGAGTTATGGTGGGGTGGTTTGAGTTAATCCCCACATGGTGTGTTGGTTGGTACGGGTGGAGAGTAGCAGATGGTGGGTTGAGTAGTCTCCCCAATTGGGCTTGCATTTTTTTCATTGACATTACATGTAACATTGACATGGGCCTATGGGCCATACCGTTTACAGTAAAGGCTTTGGCCCAGTAATATGAAATATGAAAAGGCTTCGGCCCAGTGTTATGAAATATGAAATATGAAAAGGCTACGGCCCAGTACATGTTGAGATTGGATTTGGGCTTAGGCCCAACAGGCTGTTACTGTTTGGGCTCTAAAAGGGGCTTGTTGCACACTGAGTTTCCAAACTCACCCCCCTTTCCTTAACCTTGCAGGTGAGCCTTGATGTGGGGACTTGGGCCGGAGGGGATTCAGAGTAGCCACGGTGATCGCCTTTGGGATTTTAAATAAGCGTTGGTTTTCATTTAATTTCCTTTAATTATTATTTATGTTTGGGTTGTAATAAGGCCATTTTTAACTTTTCTTTTATTTCTTTTCGGGATTATTTTATTTTTAATAACTTTAAACCTGGTTGATAATTATTCAAATAGGCTAGACTTAGGACGTGTTTTCAAAACGATACTTGTTTTCAAAATATCTCAACGCCACGATTAATCGATTTATCAAAGACGTCCACTTAAACAAATTTAAACTCGATATAACAAGTGTGGCTATGGTTGTAGGCATATCTAGGATTGGATCCAATCAAAGAGCTTGGTACTTAAGCAGCCTCCATGGCTCACCTCCTCTGTCTCGGATACCTACCTGGTGCCCAGCTTCCATACACTTTGTTAACTCAACAAAATATATGGTTTTTAAAACACTAACATGGAACGTGGGTTTTTCAACTCCAATGTGGCACGTCAGATTCGGCCATAACGTCTGGGCCGGGTTTGGGGTGTTACAATAATAAGCATTAATTTATGCATGTTTCAATGTAAAATTGATATATTTATTATGATTTCTGAGATGTTGAAAGTATGTAAGTTGGTATGATAATAATATAACAATAATGCTGTAATTTATATTTGAAAGTTAAATTTAGTGAATTAATTGAATTATGTTAAATTAAATGATTATGGTGCCAAGTTTATGAATTGATTTAAAAATATGTCTATGGTACATGAAGTCCATTGAATTATCATACATAAATGTGATTTCTATGATTATGGATATTATGGGAAATTGTAAGTTCATATGATTTTTAATAAGGCAATGTGTAATTTAATGTTATTGCCTTGATATTAAATGAGATGTAAGTTTATATGTAAGTAATACATCAATATTACTTGTATTATGATATTTTATAATAATATTGGAAATATGTTTGTAGATAATTACTTGATTGGTGAAATTGTTGGAAAAGAGAGAGAAATCCCGGTTGAACCTTCGGAAAGATTGGATGATACAGATAGTATGTAGCTAGGTCACATGTATGGTGCTGAGTGCACATCATGTGTACAAGAGAGCTACAAGACATTATGCTGTAGCTAGGTCGCATGGGTGATACTATGTGTACACCATGTAGACAAGAGAGCTACGAGATATATGTAGCTAGGTCGCATGCGTGGTTCCAGGTGAAGGACACCATGTAGACAAGAGAGCTACGAGATAAATTGGCTAGGTCACATGAGTGGTACTGAGTGTTCACCATGTGTACAAGAGAGCCGAACTATATGATGGGTGGAGCTATGTGCTGAAACCACCAAGTATCAAGGATTGATCTGAAGTGTTCAACGGGAGACTCTCTATGTATTGCTTTGTGAGTTTTGTGATGAATAAGTGCAGGAACTTGGTGATGTGAATGATGTGTTCATTAAGTGACAAGGATGTGGTAAGGTTATAAACAAGTAAGTTATACATGAGGATGATTTTACGGTGACCTTGTGATCATGGGCCTATACTTGTGATGTATGAAATGTGGTGAAAATGATTTGTGATATGTATGTTAAAATGAGGTTAATACAAAGAAAGTGTGAAAGAGTGAATTAGCAATAAAACTGTTTTGGACAGTAGCAGTGATGTGATTTTGAAAAATCACCAAAAATAGTAAAAAT
Organism: Gossypium hirsutum; assembly: GCF_007990345.1. NCBI lineage: Eukaryota > Viridiplantae > Streptophyta > Magnoliopsida > Malvales > Malvaceae > Gossypium > Gossypium hirsutum. Next base: position 72,278,422 of record NC_053428.1, read on the forward strand.
TGAATTAGAGACTTAATGAGATATCAAATTAAATCTTAATGAGCCTATTTTCATATAAAAGAAATAGGGCAAGAAAAGGGGTTCTATATTTTGAGATATTTATGTTTTTGTGAGACTGGTTTAGAATGATTACGTGATCCCCTGTTCTGACTTTGGAAAATCACAAAAATTTTGATAAAAATAATTAGAGGCTTAAAATTATATTTTTAAAATACCTAATGAGTCTATTTTCAAGATAAATCAACAAGAACATTATTTGAGTTCTGTACTGTGAGATAATTAATTTTTAGTGAAGAGAGGTCAGAACTGTCAGAAAGTGAAACAGGGGAAATTTTAATGAATAAACTGTACTAATTGGGTAAACCAAAAAATTATGAAAATTTTATGGTGGAAATATATGTGAGTCTAGTTTCATGGGAAATTTTCGGATCTTAATTTGGAGCTCTGTAGCTCGAATTATAAATAAGTAAGTGACTATGACTCTGTGAACAGTTTGATGTGAGCATTTATTAGTAAATTGTGAATCGTACTTACAAGAATGCTATATACATTAAGGATGTGAAATGGAGAGGAGGAGGAGAAAAATAAATATATGTGGAATACATGGAAACTATGGTATATGAAATATTGATATAATGAAATAAATGATATGTGTTTATAAGAAAACAGAAAGAGAATGATATGTATCATGACATGTGTATATATATATGACTAGTCTCAATGTAATGCTTGTTGGGTATGGAGTTGGATTGAAATGTTTCCGGCAAACATGATCTAGTTTTAAATATGAATGCTTTATGATTAAGCTGAAGATATTTGGTAAGATGATAATCTTGGTATAAATGTATAAGTGGTACTATAATAAACAAGGTAAAATGAGTATGAGAGACACATGTATGATGACATACAAATGCTATGTTTTTGGTTTAATTGAGAATATTTAATCATTAAATGAATACCATATTATATGCTTTTGATTTTGTATAAGTGTGTAAGAGATTAAGGTTGACCAAAGCTTGGAAAATAGCATAGGTATATTCCATGCAGGCAGAGACACGACCATGTGTCTCAGCCGTGTATGGAACACGACTTTGGGACACAAGCGTGTGGAGCCTTAAAGCTTGAAATTTCCAAGATTTTCGTAAGTTCTCGGTTTAGTCCCGAACCCTTTCTAAAGTATGTTTTGGGCTTCGTAGACTCAAATAACGGACTATGTGTGAGTGAATGAACGTTTTGAAATATGAATGAAATTTAATGGCCCGTATTTTAGTTTAATGTTTGTATGTTTGTCCGGTAACGCCTCGTACCTTATCCCGGCCTCAGGTACGGGTAAGGGGTGTTACATCAGATTTATGAAACATAATCAAACTTTGTGAGGATTCTGCACTCAATTCTAATACAAATCAGGCTTCTTCTAAACTTTATACTCTTGAATTATTATTCATGTTTACTATTTCTATCAAGTTTGTATTGTTTATGAGATCCATAATGAACTAATCCTCCTGTGGAGGATAGCGAGTGGGGTATGATTAATTAACTATTTTGTAAGGTTCTCTTAGCGGATTAACTGTTTAGGAAAGGAAAAACCTAAACCCTAGGCCTGACAACCTTAGGAAGTCATTAAGGTGGGAACTAACCCAAATTTGGTATGGCCTATCCGTGAACACGTTAACCCTAAACCTGTATGGACTGAAGGTCAAGAGATAAATAGTTCTTGTCGACTCATTATTCTAGTGGAAGATCAAAAGATTCTGTTGGGATATCGACTAGTTGATTGAACAAGAAAACCTGAAGTGATACTTGGTTAGGATTACTGAAGCAAGCTAATCACCCATGCCCAGATTTGAGGTATTTGATTTCTCATGATTTCTTTCTTTCTTTTTATTATTACTATTAGTATAGATCACCAAAACCTTTCTTTCTATTTCATCGTAATATAACTCATTTAAAGTACTAATTAGATCTATTTATGCTTAGGTCAAAAATAATTTAGTGCTAGCCTCCCTTGGGTACGATCCTCGGAGCACTCATCTACTTCGTTGTAACTATATTACAATCTGACCCGTATACTTGTGGATACATCCTTTTCAAATTTTTTGTGCAGGATTTATACTCTGGATGTTGGTACATCTGGAGGACATCAAGTATGTCGTTGGGGAGAGCAAGTCACGATATTATAGTGAAATGACTTCGTGAATAAATGAATTTATAATTAATAGGAAAAAAGTTGAAACTTAATTTAACTCATTTGAGCCTCAATTGCATATGTCTGATCGGTCCCTCTGCTAGCTCATTAAAACCATAAATGAATTGTGTATTGAATCAAAATGAACAAAATGAATAAAAATGGAGAAATGGAAAACATTCAGGAAATGATTGTGATTTTCTACAAAATGAAGTTATTTGGAAATGAATGGGGTTTTCTCAAAATGAAAATGAAAATGAGAAATAAATTCATTTACAAATGAATGATGATTTCTCAAAACTTATCAAAAAATTGAGCTTTTGTTTCTGAGCTATTTTAAATCTCAAAAATGAAAATAAATATAATTTCTCGAAAATTTTATCAAGGGTAAAATTGGGATGAGAAAATTATTTTATATTAATATTGAAGTTAATTTTTAAAAATAGAAAAATAGAATATTGGGTTGGATCAAATTATAAAGTATTAGATTAAAAGCCTGAGAAGTACTTGTAATTGGACCCGATATGGAAGAGACCCAAAAGCCCCTTATGTAATAAGGCAGGGACGACAAACTCTAGTTTATTTAACAAGGTTGAACTAGGATTTCGTTTTTCGAGTTGAAATATATTTCTCTAATTTAAAAAAGGTTCTACCTTCTCTCCCTATAAATATATGGCACCAGTAGGCCTATTTACATAACTTGAAGATATTGTTACTCTGCCAAAAAATTGAGACAATTTATTCTCAACTACTAAATATATTTTTCCGAAATAATAATTTTGTCGTTTTCTATTTGAGAAGAGAATTTTTGTTTTCACCCAAAAGAAAAGAAAATTATTTCTAGCTTTGTGTTTTGATTTGATTTGACTAAGCCCACATTCGAGGCAATTTGTGGTACGAGAATAGCAGAGAAAATCATTTGGTTGAAAGTCGAGAACAACAAGGATTCGTCTATCCAAAAATAGAAGAACGATTTTGGTCTAGAGTTTATTGCTATAAATATCACAAACCGGGTTGGTTTTCAAAATTTTTATTTTTCGTTGTGCAAGAAAACCATTTTCAAACAGATTTTTTCCAACACCTGCAATAGCTTGTATTTAGTAACACTAGGAATCTCCACTAGCTAATTTAAGTGGTAGGCTCTGATACAATTTTTTAACATGTACGTAGTTGCAAACACACAAGTTAAAACACATAAGAAGTGCTTGAGGAAGTGGGCACTTCTTCAATCAATGTGAAACAAAGAATAAAACAGGGAATAACAAAGTTTGCTTACATAGTTTGATTTCCCTACAGTTGCGAAGCCTAGCTCGATAAGAAATATTCACTATTTTCAACACTTACAACAAGTGAACCTAAATCTATCACACACCGTGACAATTTCCTAACTTTTGTATCGTAGAAGACTATTCCTTTCAACGCTCAGTTCCCCCTTGTAAACTTATCGTGTAAAACCACAAGACAAGTTTTATAACTGAATTCACTCTTACAAAATAATGTTCCTTGAACAAATTAAGTATCTGATACATCAACCCATGCAAGTCTCTCAATTATATAGAGTTTTCGAGACTCGCTAACATAAGGAAGATCTATATCAATCCTTATTAAACATCAAAACTAGTTGAATATAATATAATAATAAACAAGGTAAACAAGGACTGTTGGCAACTAAGTCTTCAACGTTTCAATTCAATTAAACTTCCTCAATCCAAAGGATTAGATAGACGTGATTTAATCTGATATGATTCTCCAAATATGTTCCCCCAAGTGATATGATCTTTATTGATGGGCTAGATATAAACTACAATATCAACAGTTCCAAAAAATCTAGTTTAATAAATTGTCAATTTCACAAATATGAAAACAAGTCTGTCTACCAGAATGCTTCACGAAGTTAGCACTTCCTTAAGCACATCTTAATCATTACATATATTTAAAAAAAATTAATAATGTTTGAAGTTATATGCATTTCCAAATCCTTTGATCGAAATATATGAATTTGTTATTTTGCATAAGTATATGTATGTACACTTAGAATTGAATGCTACAAAGTAGTTTAAGTTGAATCATATTTAATATATTAGAATATAAATATAGATTCTTTTAAAACATATTAAGAATTTATGCTGATTATTATATACAAAATCATAAATTCTTTTTTCAATTTCTTTTTTATTCTTAACCTGCATAATCAACATTTTTTACAATTCACAATATTGGTTTATAATTTTTTAATTCATTTGATTATATACATTTTAAATCATTTAAACTCTACATTTGAGTTTCAAATTTCAATAATTACTTTTTAATTAATATTTATATCAAAAATATTTTCAACCAAAATTCGTATTTCATATAACTAAATTTGTTTTCGCAATAAAATTCATATAAAAACATTATTATAAAATTATTTGCTATTCGTCAGGCAATATTAGAATTTAAACGAAATACTTAACCTATTGCAAACAAAAAGAAATAGTAAGAAACGAAAGGCAACCCACATTTATTATTATTATTGAAATTTGAAATCTAATAGCATGCTAGAACATTTATTTAAAGTAAGAAAACATTTTAAATCATTGAAATTAAAAACTTACTACTTTCACAATTTTCTAATTTCATAATAGCAACAAAATGAAATTGAGGTCAAAACTTATATTGTTGGATTAAAAATCCTTAATTATAGGCATATATATATAGATAAGGATATAATATTATTATAAAGTAATACAAATTTAAGTGGCCAATTATGTTATAGGTGTAATGGAAATAATGTGTAGATACCATAAGTTGTATTTATAATTTAATGCGTGGTAAAATGATTAAGTTATTTTAAGAAGAGGTAGTGATATCAGAGTCTCATCATGTTGAATTATTGGGAATTGATTTAAGTTTCTATTCTTTTTGGAATGATCAGTTCATGAAATTTCATGAGTTTGATATTTTGATTTGATATTTCAATTATATATTTATATTGATGTTTTAGATTCATATTGAAGTTTTTAGGTTTGGTTATTTATATTAAAATGTTGGGTTTATGAATATTATTGAAACTTACGAATTGATATCGATTATACAACTTTGGATCTTCTTGAATAAAAAATTAGGTTAATTAAGCCACGTGTCTAGTGCCTTTATATACCGATTTGGCTGAAATTTTTTTTATGATTTCGATTGAAGAGTTTTTTTTAATTCGTATAGATTCATATATATCTAAGGGCAAATCAACTATTGTTTTTCTTTTCATGAATTTCATTTTTTTAAATGAAAATATAGTTTAGATTTGATAGAAACTTGAATATTGAGAATGGATGTTTATGGAATTTAAATCTCCTAATTGCTTTATTTTATTTCTAATTTTGAAGTTTTTATGTGAATCTCTTTTTAATCATAAATATAATTTTAGATTTATATAGCATATGCAAAGTAATTTTTTTTTCTTCGATTATGAATACATGTATATTTGTGAATTGCTTTGGTGCTTTATTTATGTAAAAATCATGAATACATGTGTTTGATAATTATTTGGTTTTGAATCACTACATTATTTATATTTGGTTTTGACATATATGGTTTTGGAACAAAAGCAATATATAATTTATGGATTTATACTATTATTAAAAAAACTTTTTTATTGCGACATTAAGATAATCTTATTTACAGTTATTTCGGGAAATGACGCGATTAGAATTCTAATCGAATAGAAGTTCCAATTCTGACATTTATTTATTATGAAAATTTTAAATTTGAATATAAGTATGTTTATATATATATATTAAAATATATTGTTATCTTTTAATTTGATTGAAAGATGAAATTAAGAGAAATATTTTGAAACAAATAAATTCAAATTTTAGCTTTGGGTTTTAAATAAGGATGTCTAATATTTTAAAAAGATTAGTTGAAACAAAATGTCACCAAAGTGTAACACCCCGTACCCGAGACCGTTGCCGGAGTTGAACACGAGGTGTTAACGGACTTACTTCATTACTTACCCAGCTCACACAATTCATTTTTAAATTTTTCCAGACAAGCTAGCTAACTGCATCATAGTCACTTAAAAAATCATATCTCGAGTTCGAAAACTCGAAATTCAGTTCCGTAAATTTTTCCTGAAACTAGACTCAGATATATATCTACAAATATTTTTCTAGAATTTTTGGTCAAGCCAATTAGTACAGTTTATTAGTTAAAGTCTCCTCTGTTTCGGGGTTCGACTACTCTGACCTCTGTGTATTACGAATTAGATATCTCCCTGTACAGAGCTTCAATGACTATGTCGTTTGTCTCTAATAAAACTAGACTCAATAATGAATCTGTACATATAAATCATGACTTATAATTATCTTTCTAAAATTTATGGTGAATTTTCAAAGTTATAATAGGGGATCCAGAAATCGTTCTGGCCCTGTTTCACAAAAATTTAAACATCTCATAAAATATAGCTCATATATCTGTTTTGTTTCTTCCATATGAAAATAGACTCATCAAGCTTCGATTCCATAACTTATTCATTATTTAATTCCATTTCTGCTATTTTTAGTGATTTTTCAGACTCACTTCACTACTGCTGTCTGAAAAATATTTTGTGGTAAATTTTACCTATTTCATGGTTTCCATGGATTAGCTAGCAATTTGACATACATAGCACCAATTATGATCATGATTAGCCATTCCAATGGCTAATCATTACCAAGCATTTCCATACCACTCAATAACCATATCATAAGACCATATATATACAAAATGATTATAATGCCATACTCAACATATACAAGCCATTTTCGCATGGCTATACGAATATACATTACCAAAAGATACTTAATTAACAACAAAGGTCAGTCCTATACATGCCATTATCAAAGTTCAACTGAAAGAGTACCAAAAAGGGGCTTAGATAGTGTGGATGACTTCGACTTTGACACTTCCAAGACCGTAGCTGACGAACAAAATCTACAAAATAGAGAATTAAGGTAACGGAGTAAGCATTACTATGCTTAGTAAGTTTTAAGCAATGCAAACCATTAATTTACTTATAGATCGATTATTGAAATTAAAATAAGATCATAAGAATTCGAAAAGCATCTCATGTAACCTTTCACCATAATCGAATACACATATGAGATTTTTACATATACTTCTCATTTGACATTCATGATTCAATGCCGATCAATCTAACATATACAGGTATATAATACATACCTGAACAACTTAATGCATTGAACAATTTCAATGGTGGTTTCCTCCGAACATTTGAAATCACAATCTTACTCAAATCACCGGCATTAAGCTTGCTAGGTTTTTTTAAAACCCGTTTCCAATTTCTAGCACAAAGCCTGTGGGATTTAACCCGGATATCTATTACCAGCACTAGGCCTGCGGACTATAAGTCCGGATATAATACCAGCATTAAGCCTGCGGGATTTAACCCGGATATAATAACACATAAATTTTGCCTATTTAATTATATACTCACACATCCCATTCAACTTACTACATTAGCAGTCATTTACTACATTCAGATACAAGCTCCATATGAATATGACCATTTTCATTTCAGTTCAAAAATCCCACACAGATAATAATATATACATATATATATAACCATATCACCATTTAATCTTAACTTATAGTGATCACTCATCTATATGGCATACATATAAATCATTTATCACATAATTTACTACAAGTGGGACCAAAGATTACGATTCAACTAATGTATTCATACTAAGACATTATCATTTATATATTTTAAAGGTGACCACTTAAAACTTACCTCGGATGCTTGAACCGTTGCGGATTATCTACTCGACTGCTTTCTCCTTTCCCTTTTCTGATTTAAACCCCTTTTGCTCTTGAGCTTAATTAAAACAAATAGATTTATTTAAATTATTTACTCGGCTTTACTTCTTAGTTTAGTAGTCACAATAAACAATCATATAACTTCGAAACATAATATGTTTTATAGAATAGGCTACGATTGTTGTTATTATTTTATGCCTATTACACCGACATCTATTTTGCATACACAAACCAAAATTTACATAACTTACCATGCTTTATATACACAAGTTTAACTATATGTATCCAAACGCCTCTACGACTCAAGGTACGTACACAAGGCATTCGTATATCTATGCCTATGTGTGACAATCACAATTGAATGATTACTAGTCTTATGCACAACCTCGGATTCACATAAATAAATATTTAACATGTCATTACTTTATAAACCCCATTCGGCCCTAATCAAACAAATTTAACTTCTATAAAAAGATTTTCATTCCATGATCAATGTAACCATTTCATATTGGTTTTATCTATGCCACACAATGACCGATTCACTCCATTACTTAAATAACCGATTCTATCTTGCTCCTATAGGATTACAACTTACATACTATAATTTCTAATCTTATACCTATTATTATAGGAAATACTGAATGCTTCAACATAGCTAGCTAAAATTTCCTAACAACATCTTATTAGCCATTTATTAGCCTTCAAAAAGCATCTAATACAAGACAATTAATAACTATACAATATACTAAATTTGCTAGCACCCATATTACTTAACCGAATGTTATAACCTCAATTACACATTTTTTTTTAAAACATTCGGCACCTCCCTCTAAACATACACTAATCTCAACCTTCAAGTTAACAACAATTTATCACTCTTCATATCCTAATATACCATCCCTTTTAATGACATAAAGAAAGAAAGAAAAATATTTACCAAGAGTTTCAAACTACTTGGCCGAATATCAAACCTCCAAACAACCAAAAATTTAACTCATGGAATGAACAGAATTTGAACAAATCACCAAAATTATACATAAATTTTCAAGAATTTCAAAGTACTTACCTCTTTCTAAATATTCTCCAAGCCGAAATCAAACAAAGAAATTTTTTTCTTCTTTCTAATCTCAAGTTACGGCAATGGTGGAGTGAGGATGAACCAACTTTGGTTTCTCCTCCCACTCACCCAAATATTTTATTAATCTTTATTCATTATTTCATTTTTGTAATATTAATTATTAGCAAAAATAATTATTTTATACATAAATCCATAACATGGCCGGCCACTAACAAAAATTTTGACTAATTGACATGCAAGTACATTTTTTTAACCTCATGCACAATTAGATCCTTTTATAATTACCTATCCTATTTCACAAAAGTCTCACCTAAGTCCCTTCTTCAAAATTTCACATACTGATGACAAAATTAATGCATGAAACTTTCACACATTCATATTCACATAAAATAAACATAGAATATGATGGTTAATTATTTTTATGACTCGGTTTTGTGGTCCCGAAACCACTTCCCAACTAGGGTCAAATTAGGGCTGTTACACCAAAGTGACCTCATTTGTGTAGATTAGTTTATTTAAAATATCAATATGATTATATGTATTTGTGATTCATGTGATTATTAATTGACCCAAATATAAATTAATATTTGGCAGAATTTCAACAACATTTGTGATAATAAATATATGACAATTATAAGGTACTCTATGTGAGCAATATGTTAGTCCAAATATTGATTTATTGTCAATGTTTCATTGCTACAACAAGAGTATCGCTTATTGTTAATATTATTGTCCAAAGACTTGATATTAATGTTGTGTTTGGTATCTTGAGATGGAATTAGTCATTATTTTGAATTTCTTGTTTACTTATGAATATTAATGTGATCTTGTTTTTATTTATTTATGTTCTATATTCAGCTAGTTCATCTTTTGTTGCTACAATATCTGCCAATATCAATTATATACCCATGCTTAATGGGACCAATTTCAAGGAACGGAAAATGCACTCACTTATAACCTAACCTCTCACTATGGAAAGCACTCCTGATGCTAAAAGGAATCTTAAGAGGTGAGATCCTTCAAACAGCATGAGTATTGTAACACTCCAAACCCGGCCCAGACATTATGACCGGATCCGACATGCCACATCGAAGCGTTCAAAACATTTTATATTGTTGATCCAGAAAAACTTACTTAGTGTTTTAAAAGATAATTTCATTATAGGTTAAAGTGAATGGAAGCTGTGCACCAGGTAGGAAACCGGAAAAGAGGTGGTGAGTCCATCGGACTGCTTAAGTACCAAGCTCCCTTCGAATCCAATCCTAGACATGAATACCGCCATTGCCACACCTTAACGTCATGGATATTTCTAGGAAACCGATTTGATGAAGTCATTTTTAGGAAAAGTGATTAATTTTGAAAAATACTTTCATTGCGGAAGCTTTGCTTGTTGTCGTGTTATTTTGAAATCAATTGTTGTTTTTGAAAATGCGCCCTAAAGCTATCCAATTTCAACATTTAAAATAAGTAATACCTATCTTAGTAATACATATTAAAACCATCAAAAATAATTAAGCGGCCTTATTACATTTAAAAACCCAAAACTTCAAACGTAAATAAAATGATGTCCAGTTCACCAGAATAAAATCAAACTTTCAGAACGGGTGGCCACTCCGAATTCCCTCACAGCTCCAAGCCCACTATGGTTGGGGATTACCTGCGTGGATGAAAATAAAAAGGGTGAGTTTGGGGAAACTCAGTGTGTGAGGAAAACCCATTCAAAGCCCAAGTCAGCTCAAGCCTATTGGGCCTAAGCCCATTCAGGTAACAGTGGTACTGGACCAGAGCCCTTTTCAGATTACAATAAACTGGGCCTTAGCCCCTTATTCAGATAACAGTATGGCCCATAGGCCCATTTCAAAATACATGCAACATCAATAACATATGCAAGCCCATTTGGGGAGACTACTCAACCCACCAACCACTACACTCCACCCGTACCAGCCCTACACTCCATGTGGGGAATAGCTCAACCCACCCAGCCCAACACTCCACAGTTGCAGCCTTGCTGCTCAGTTAACAGTAAATTGAGGCAAAGCCTCCAGTACGTGGACAAGCCACTTTCAGTACTTCCTCCGTCAATATCTCAATCCCATGCATCAGATAATAACAACATGGCATGCAGTAAATAACAAGATTTAATTACATAATTTATTCAGCTTCTAATTCATCTCCCAGAATTTATGGTGATTTTCCAACGTCACGTTACTGCTGCTGTCCCAAGCAGATTTATTACCAAATTCACTCTTTCACACATAACTTGCATGCATGTTATTTAAACATGTATATCACCAATCAATCATCACATATCTATGATTTTACTTAAGTATAATCTCCATTTCATCATTTTAAAGCACAACATGTTAGCCGATCTTTCCCCTTAGCATATAAGGCACGTGCATGCTCATTTGTTTGGCTCAACTTCACCTATCTTCCATTTTTCATCAAAAGAATATGAAACAACAACCATTTCCTTCATTTTAATTCATGACTAAATGCTCACAACACAACTAAAAAACTAAAATATGCTTCAAGAGTTAAGGTAGAATCAAGAAGAACTCATGAACATCAAGATAGAAGCAAACTACCATGAACTTACCTTCAATTCTCTTCCCCAAGTGACCGAACATTCAAGAGCTTTCTCCTCTCCTTTCTCTTCTCTAACTTTAGGCTATGATGAACAAAGATGGACAAAACTTTGTTCTTTTCACCCCTTTTTCTTTAATAAAATTTCATATTTCATCCATTTAATTCTTTAATACAAAAGACATGAAATGCCCATCATGGAACATTTACCTAAACCATTATCATGGAACATTTACCTAACCCATTATCATGGAATATTTACCTAATCGATTATCATGGAACATTTACCTAACCCATTAGCAATTTGTACCATGAATTATGGATATCAAGTGCTCATATTGTCTACAACAACATGATGGCTGGCCACTTCATGTAAAATGGGAGGTTTGTCATGCAAATCCTCCTATTTTGCACTCCTATTTATTTGGCTACTTCAATTTAGCTTATAGCATTTTCAAACATTTTCACATAGGTCCTATTTCATAATTTCACCCCCTTTTTCTTATGGAACAAAAATTAACTAAAATTGCCGGGTTCTATCTTAAGCTTGGGCCTTCTAGAGGCCCACTAACATAATTAAACCTATGCCAACATTCACAGAATTCCCGAAAATTGGGGCGTTACAAGTATAATGATCATGAAGCACATCATTCCAGAAGCTTTGGGGGCACAGAATTGGTAGAGATTACTCAGACCAAGGGTTTCCTTAATGAAGCTGAGAAACGTTTTGCCAAAAATGATAAGGTTGAGACGACATCACTCCTATCTTCTTTGATGTCTATTAAGTATAATGGCCAAGGAAATGTGAAGGGGTACATTATGGATATGTTTTATGTTGCTTCAAGACTTAAAGCACTTAAGATCAAGTTTTTTGAGGAATTTTTTATCCTTATGCTTTTGGTATCGCTTCCTGCACAATTTAATCAATTCAAAATTAGTTACAACTGTCAAAAGGAGAAATGGACTCTAAATGAGCTCATTTCTCATTGTGTGAAAAAGGAAGAAAGGTTTAAACCTGATAAGTCTGAAAGTGCTCATTTGTTCAGTGCCTCTAAAGACAAAGGCAATAAAAGAAAATATCATAATGAAGATGCTAAGGGTCTAGCTCAAAAGAAACAATAGCAGGTTATAGAGGGTTGTTTTTTTTGTAACTAGTCTGAACATGTAATGAAAGAATGTGCCAAGTATCACGCATGGTATATGTTTTACTTTGGTTCTGTTGTGAGGTTAATTTAGCTTCAGTATCTAGAAACACTTGGTGGATAAATTCTGGTGCTACTGTTCACACAAGTGTTTCTTTGAAAAGTTGTCTGAGCTACCGGAAGCCAAGTGATGGTGAAAGACACATTTTCGTGAGAAATGGAAAATCGATGGAAGTGGGAGCAATTGGGCATTTTAGGTTTTTATTAGGAACTAGTTATTATTTGGATTTAAAAGTCACTTTTGTAGTATCGTCTTTTAGAAGGAACTTAGTTTTTGTTTCTTTGTTGGAAAAATATGGATATTGTTGTTCATTTGGAAACAATCAATTTAGTCTGTCCTTAAATTCGAATGTTGTTGGAACTAGTTATTTAAATGCATATGGCAACCTTTATTTGCTAGAAATGGTTGCATCCTATAATGGAACCTTGCATGTGGAATCATGTGGTATTAAATGGAATTTAAATAAGGAAATTTAACATTATTATAGCATAAACGCTTAGGTCATATCTCAAAAGGTAGAGTTGAATGCCTCATGTATGATGGTGTTTTAGAGTCCCTTGACAGACTTTGATGTCTGTGTCAATTTCATCTAGGGAAAACAGGCCAAAGTGCCAACAGATCTACAAACATCTTAGACTAATCTATAATGATATTTTTGAGTCATTCTCTACGTCATCCAGGAATGGTCAACAATATTAATAATATTTATAGACGACTACTCACATTTTTGGTACCTATTTCTGTAACACCCCTAACCCGTACCCGTCGCCGGAGGGTTAATGAGTATTATCATACAAGCATGAAATTCCATTTAACTTTATTCGAATAACTCCCATTGGCACACTTATAAAACCAAATTCCAACTTGTTTTTCCAATTATACAATATACAAAAGAGTCATCTCAAGTTAATGGGTACATTGATTCATTCTTAAGTTCAATTCACATCAAAACATGGAAAACATTAATCGAATATCAACCACACATTCACACTAACTATGTGGAACACATATAGTAACTTAACAAGCCATTATCGCATGGCTATACATATATATACATCATCAAAAAGATACTTATTTAACATCAAAAAGTGAAGCCTATACATGCCATTATCAAAGTTTAGCTACTAGAGTACCGAATGGGCTTAAGATAGTGTGGACGACTTCGACTTTGAGATTCCCGAGACCGTAACTAACGAACGAGATCTATAAAACAGAGAATTGAGGACAACAGAGTAAGCATTTCTATGCTTAGTAAGTTTTAAGCAGTGAAATCATTTAAAATTAATGCATAGCATTCATAAGGCTTATCATCTTTTCTTTGACCGAATGTAACCATGACTAAATATACCACTATTGTTCATGCATGTCATTTTAAATTTTTCCGTAAACACAAATTCATATCACGTAGATAACTTCTTTTTATCCAACCAACTTCATCATTTGGCCGAATACTTCTAATTTAATTACAAGGCTAAATAAATACATATACGCATGTTCACATATTCATGTTACTTCACACTTCAACCAATATACTCACATGCTCAGAGCCAATCTTAACATATTTCCACTTGAATCAAAATTCATGTATCCTGAATAAGCTATAGACTTCATACAACCCTAAGCAATGGCCGGAAGAGCACTATCCAAATGAATAATCACAATTTAAACCGAATCAAATTTTACAACGTATATACAGTACATACCTGACCATCTTAGGGTTGTGAGCACATTAATTGGAATTATTACAGCAAGGTCACACATTTCCAACACAAATGCCTTCGGGACTTAGCCCGGATATAACACAGCACGAATACCTTCGGGACTTAGCCCGGATATAACACCAGCACGAATGCCTTCGGGACTTAGCCCGGATATAACACTAGCACGAATGCCTTCAAGACTTAGCCTGGATATAACACCAGCACGAATGCCTTCGGGACTTAGCCCGGACATAACACCAGCAAGAATGCCTTCGGGACTTAGCCCGGACATAACACCAGCACAAATGCCTTTGGGACTTAGCCCGGATATAAATCTCACACAAGGCCTGTGGGTCTTAGCTCGGTTATAATCCTCAATTATCATGCACATATATATATCATAACACATTAGCATTTCATTTACATTACTTGAACACAAGCACAACATGCTTATCAACCATTCCACTTTCAGCTCAATAGCCACATACAAAGAACACAATTTCGTTTCGCTATCCAACATGATTTTTATAACCATTCGGCTACAAGTCATATGCACAAATTATTTATCTCACTACGTAATTCAAGTAGAACCATTAGGTCACTATTTATTTATTATGCTTATATATCATGATTTTATCAAATCATAAGCTAAGTTCCATTACTCAAAGACTTACCTTGTATCTTTCTGAACAAATTTTGGGTTGGCTATTCCGTGACTTTAGCTTTTCCCTTATCTGATGTTGCCCCTCTATGCTCTTGAGCTATGTTAAACAAGTTTAATTATATTAAACCTTATTCATACCTCTCATTCAATAATTACACTTTCATTCCAATATAACACACACAATTTTCCTTTACATACAAATTCGGCCAAATACAACTATGTTACAAGTCACAACTAAATTATTGATTTGATCAAGTTTACATAATCTTTTAATCAAACTCATTATTGATGACATAATAATCATCAAGAGCCGAATATGTGATCACTTAGTAAGCTTAAATTCATGTGAACTTAAGTGTCAAAAATGTCTATGAAATATTTACTCACTATCTTCTATCTTTAACTCAATTTCCTAGCTCTCAATCGGCACACTATGACCATCTTAATTCATTTCTCATCTTGTTAACATAAACATGGCAAAGCTAATTCCCATAAACAATTATCATAAATTCATTCATTCTCTAGGGACAAAGCCGAATGTTCAATAAGCAAATAAGGCACACAAAGCATGACTTCTTCAATTAAACCTACCATTCTCTATTTCATTGATTTTAACATCAATTTTACTTAGCAACTTCTCACTTTACAATTCGCCAACCATGAAAGCTTCTTTTTAAGCATATTGACTAAATTCTCAATTATCCAAATCTTAACAAAATCTAGCTAATGGCCGAATATAAATACTTTGCCCCATACCCACGAATTCACCTATTCTAAGCTCAATTTGCCAATTAAGTAAATAACACTAATGTTGAGCATTATTTGACAATTTGTCTTAAGTAGCCGACTAAATTCATGTTCCTAATTCATAATTTCAAGTATTTCATTCACAAGTTACACAAATTATGCTCAAAACCTCAAATTCAATTTCGGTAAGCACAAACATGTTAGCCAAAATTCCCCAAAGCATCTAAACCACTACTATGCATATCTAACAAGTTTAAACCTCACTTATCCACCTTTACTCATAAGAGCATAAAAAACCACCATTTCTTACCATCCATATCATGGCCGAATGCCCAAATCACCATAGAATTCAAAATTTCAAAATGGGTTAAGTCAAATACTTAGCTATCAACCACACTTAAAAAAAATTCAAAGGAAATAACATGAAATTTTTACCTGAATCAAGCAAAAATCAAAGAGTGACCAAAAGCCTAGCTTTCCCTCCTACATTCGGCAAATGAAGAACAAAAGATGAACTAAGCCTTGTTCTTTTCACCTTTCACTATTTTATTTATTTTATTTTAACACCAATAACATATATAATTATAATTATATTATAATACAAATATATGTATAAAATACATACATTTCAATGATTATTCCACATGGCCGGCCACTATAAAGAAAAATGTCAATTTGACATGCAAGTCCTTGTGTTTTAAAGTCACATAATACAAGGCCATTTCAAAATTTACCTAACACATTCTCAAAATTTTCACAAAAGTCCATTTTCAATTAATTTCACATCAATTTGCAAAAATTAAAGCATTTAAAAATTCACACAGGCATAAACACATATTTTAGACATAAAATATTATATTCAAATATTTCAGTGACTCGGTTTAGCGGTCCTGAAACCACTTCCCGACTAGGGTCAAAATAGGGCTGTCACAATTTCTCATTCATGAGACATATCAGCATCTAGACATGTTCAAAGCTTATAAAGTTAAAGTTAAGAATCAACTCAAAAAAAGGATTAAGAACATCAAATCTAGTCGTGGTGGTGAGTACTACGGTAGATATGATGGCTCAGGTGAACAACTTCTAGTACAATTTGCGAAATTCCTATAGGTGTGACACCCCTAAAGTGACCCTAGTCGGAAAGCGGTCTCGGGACCGCTAGACCGAGTCACCAAATTATTTGAATGTGATAATTATTGCCTAAAATATGTGAATATAAATGTGTGAAAGTTTTAAGCTTCGATTTAGTTAATTGCATGTGAATTTAGTTGATAGGACTTATGTGAGAAAATTTAGAAATGTGCTAGGCAAATGCAAGTGGCCTAATAGTGCATGTAATCAAAGGGGTGGACTTGCATGTCAATTTCCCCCCATTTAAGTACTAGTGGCCGGCCATGACAAGGGATGATGGGCAAAACATGTCATGAAACATGTTGTGTTAATGGAAAAATAAAATAAGAAGCATGGGCAAAACATGTCATGAAACATGTTGTGTTAATGGAAGAATAAAATAAGAAGCATGGGCAATAAACTAATAAGAAATTGAAGGAAGAAAACAAAGAGAAAAAAATGTGTTCATCATTCTCATGCATGACCAAAAAAAAAAGAAGAGAAAAGCTCTCATGTTGTTCTTGGCTGAATAGGAGAAAGAAAAAGAAGAAAAAAGAGCTTTGAGGAAATCGGCTATGGTGGTTTGATAAACTAAGGTATGTTTGATGATGTTCCATGAGATGCATGCATGTTTTAGTAGTTAGCTTGATATCTAAATAGCCCATGGTTCAAATCTTTACTATGTCATGGAGATGATATTCAGCCAAGGTGGATTGGTGTTGATATCATTTGCATGCTAAAAGTGAAGCTTTGTAATGGTGCATGTGATGGTGGATTGATGATTCTTGAATCTTCTTTTTAGAATTTTTGAGTGAGACATTAAGTTCTTTGTTTAACCATGACCAAAAATTGAAATGGTATGGTGTTGTGATGCAATCGGCCCCAACATAAACATGTATGTTCGGCCACATGAATAAGTACATAAGTTATGTGTATGTTCGGCCATAGGTAGCCTATTGATGGCTTTAGCTTGACTTAGAAAATTCGGCTAAGGGAAAATATTAGCTAGTATGTTGAATTCGATTCGTGATTTCGTACATATGTGACTCTAGTGTCTAATGTATATATGGGCTAAGTACCTTGAGCTTCTCTTTTGATGTTCGAATGAATTGTATTAAATTGCTTGATGTGATTAAAAATGCGTATGAACATTGTGTATTTGAGATAAAAGGTGGCCATATGACCTATCAAACTCCTTGTCATATTCGGCCATAAGCTAGCAAAATGAGACTTTAATGAGTTAAATTTGTTTGAATTAAGCTCAAGAGCAAAGGGGAACTAAATCTGATAAAGGGAAGGAAAAAGTGGTCGAATAGCCGCCGAAATCGTTCGACAACATCCGAGGTAAGTTTTAAGTGATTAAACGTTGAGTAAATTCAATCATAATAGGACATAATGAGTTGATTTAATAAGATATGATGTGGCCATGATATGTCTTAAACTCAAATGGTAAGTTCATATGTGTTTGGACTTGGAAATTTAAGAGCAAATTGTAATAATTTGCTTTGGACAGCAGCAGTAACGTGATTTTAGAAAATCACTATAAATTGTTGGTGTGGAATTATAGGCTAAATAAAATATGTAATCAAGGCTTAATTAGTCTAGTTTCTTATAAAAGAGACCTTGTGAGCAAAGAAATTTCCTATAAAGAGATATTTAAAGTTGTGTGAGACGGTGTCAGAATGACTCTGAAATCCCCTGTTCTGTTTTTAGAAAATCATTATAAATTATACAAAAATGGTTATAAGATAAAATTTATATGCTTAGACTCCTTAATGAGTCTAGTTTCAAATGAAATCAAATACAACACATTTTGAATCCTGTAAAATGAGAAATTTGATTAGTAGTGAAGAGTGGTCAGATTAGTCAAATAGTGAAACAGGGGAAACTTTAAGAAAAATCTGGTATTGATTGGCCAAACCTAAAATTCTGGAAATTTTATGGATGGAAGATATACGAGTCTATATTCAGGAAAAATTAACGTCAAGTGATTTGGAGTTTTGTAGCTCCGGTTATAAATAATTTAGTGACCATTCCTCAGGAAAACAGCTCGTAGTGAATATGTGATTTTGTTGTAAACATGGATAAAACTTGTTTTAGTTGCTCATAAGCTATTGATTAAACCCATACTTTAATTCTAAATCGTGATATTGTAAGCTTATGAGTATTCGAATATGAAATGATAGTATGGCGTAAAATTGAATTATTCATTGGAAAGTGATGGATGTAGATTCGGCCAAGACCAAGTCTGTACATGATAGTATATGTGGTATGTGAAGTATATTTGAATAAATGTGAAAGTGTATATATGTGATAAGGCCTAATGGCCAATGTGATGAATGTGAAAGTGTATATATATGTGATAAGGCCTAATGGCCGATGTGATGAATGTGAAAGTGTATATATGTGATAAGGCCTAATAGCCGATGTGATGAATGTGAAAGTGTATATATGTGATAAGGCCTAATGGCCGATGTGATGAATGTGAAAGTGTATATATATGTGATAAGGCCTAATGGCCGATGTGATGAATGTGAAAGTGTATATATGTGATAAGGCCGAATGGCCAATGTGATGAATGTGAAAGTGTATATATATGTGATAAGGCCGAATGGCCAATGTGATCAATGTGAACATGTGTATGTGTGATAAGGCCGAATGGCCAATGTGATGAATGTGAACATGCATATATGAGATAAGGCCGAATGGCCAATGTGATGAATGTGAACATGTGTATGTGTGATAAGGCCGAATGGCCGATGTGATGAATGTGAAAGTGTATATATGTGATAAGGCCGAATGGCCAATGTGATGAATGTGAAAGTGTATATATATGTGATAAGGCCGAATGGCCAATGTGATGAATGTGAACATGTGTATGTGTGATAAGGCCGAATGGCCAATTTGATGAATGTGAACATGCATATATGAGATAAGGCCGAATGGCCAATGTGATGAATGTGAACATGTGTATGTGTGATAAGGCCAAATGGCCAATGTGATGAATGTGAACATGTGTATGTGTGATAAGGCCGAATGGCCAATGTGATGAATGTGAACATGCATATATGAGATAAGGCCGAATGGCCAATGTGATGAATGTGAAAGTGTATATATGTGATAAGGCCGAATGGCCAATGTGATGGATGTGGAAGTGTATAAATGTGATAAGTCCCGAAGGGCAATTGTGTCAGTACTATATCCGGGTTAAAACCCCGCAGCCTTTATGCGAGAATATTATCCTGATTAATGTCCGTAGGCTTCGTGCTCGTACTATATCCGAGCTTTAAAGACCCGACGGCTAAATGCTAGGATTCAAGTAAGACTTTGATATTGAGTATCTGCATTAAGTTACCATCAATAAGTATTATGTATTCAAGATGTTCAGGTACGTATTACTT